>NW_026057577.1:134836809-134861190 GCF_023721935.1 Panthera uncia | reverse complement strand
ATAAACTTTTCCTGGATGGAATTAATTTTAAATTTCTGAGAATGAAGTTAAAACAAGGCAGGTACTTGTTGCTACTTTCAAAGGAGATACTGTAACATCATAAAGACAAAAAAGATCAATCAGATCACTGAGTTAATCCTTCAGACATGGTTTAATATTTTGTCTTTAATTATCCTTTAATTTTTTTATGCCAAAGAGTACAGTATTTCTGTGTTTATATTAAGGAATTCAGGTGCTCCTTAGAGAAACATATTATAGGCATAAAATTATAATTGTGTACTTACAATTATTTTCAGATGTTTATATATTAAACACCTGTGGTTAATTATATTTGCGAACCTCAAAGATGCTTCACTATTCCAGATAAATGCCTTTAGCTTTTGTAACAATTGAGAGTCCAGTGTTTAATAAACCATCTGTAATATTTTATTCAAATATTTAATCAAAATTTTGGACTTTTAATAAACTTATAGCGTAGAAAATAATGAACAGATATCCGTTAAAATCCAGGCAATATTAATCTATAACTACGTGTCTTGGGTATATGGTGAAGTGGCTCTGGACTTTGGTTTCTCATCTGTAAATCCAGTTATTGTGAGACTTATATAAGATAAAGCTCATCAAAAGTAAGTGTTTTGCCTGGATCATATAGATGTCCAGCACATAATAGTTGTGACTAATTTTTGAAAACAACCCTTTCAATTTCAGATATGATGAAAAATATATCCTTGGGTGTAAAATCAAGTCCTAACAGACATATAAACACAGAAGTGTATGTATTTGCCTAGTATTTATTCAGATTTACTTGGTCTCCAGTTATGGTTTGCAAATGGGAAGGCAATGAAGAATTATAAAATTGATTGATTAAGCAACCCAAGATTTAGGGGCGCCTGGGTGGCGCAGTCGGTTAAGCGTCCGACTTCAGCCAGGTCACGATCTCGCGGTCCGTGAGTTCGAGCCCCGCGTCGGGCTCTGGGCTGATGGCTTGGAGCCTGGAGCCTGTTTCCGAATCTGTGTCTCCCTCTCTCTCTGCCCCTCCCCCGTTCATGCTCTGTCTCTCTCTGTCTCAAAAATAAATAAAAAACGTTGAAAAAAAAAATTAAAAAAAAAAAAAAAAAAAAAGCAACCCAAGATTTAAAAAAGTAACTTTTGCTAGAAATGCGCAAATGCCAGAGTTAAGGGAGTAAAGAAAAAGAAAATACACTGTAACGATTCATTACACAATAGGGATACAAATATATAGTGAGAAATGCATTGAAGTGACTAATATGAAATGATTAAGCCTTAGGATTATGACATATCCTGTCTCATGCAGGGAAAAAAACAAATTTTATCTTTATCAAGTGGGGACATTTTTTGAGAGAGATAATAACTCTGACTATAGAACTTAATTTTAAAGTAGATACCTAGCTTACTTCTCCTCTTGTAGTTATAGCACGACAAAAACTGAGAGTCTAATTTTGGTTCCGGAAATTATCGCAAGTACATACACAATTAAATCTATATACACCACACAAAAAATTTTACACATGTATTCTAGTTAAGTAAAACCATACACCTATATAGCAAGGGGTATTATTATTTTTTTAAGTTTAATTATTTTGTGGGGGAGAGCCAGAGAGCCAGAGGAATCCCACGCAGACTGCCCTGTCAGTACACAGGGCACCACGTGGGGCTCAATCCCACAAACTGAAATCATGACCGGGACCGAAATCTAGAGTCAGACACTTCACTGATTCAGCCGCCCAGGCACCCCAGGAAGGGGCATTTTCACAAATACTCCACCTTATCACACAATTGCTAAAACCTTAGCACTTCAACACAAAACTGAAACCATCAGATGTGTCACATACTACACAACATTCATATATATATATTTATTTGGGGGAGAGAGCACTTGTGGGATGGGCAGAGAGACAGGGACAGAGGATCCAAAGCGGGCTCTGCGCTGACAGGCTGATGGCAGCGAGCCCGATGTGGGGCTCGAACTCACAAATCCCGAGATCATGACCTGAGCCAAAGTCCAAGGCTCAAGTGACTGAGCCACCCAGATGCCCCCAGAACATTCATTTTTTATCACAAACTCTAAGATGACCATCTTTCAATGGACCTCATACAAAATACCGCATATAACTTCTTCACAAAAGTTGAAGAGTATAGTTTGTATGTATAATTTGGCTTAAAAGTAAGTATCAAAAAGATTGGTTATTTATCCTCTGAGTTCTCTCATTTTTCTTATTAATTAATTGATTTCCTGTTATTCTTTTTTTTCCCAGCTGATCCCCCCCACCTTTGTCATTTTACTTTCAAGATCTACTCATTCTTTTTTTTTTTTTTTAACGTTTATTCATTTTTGAGACAGAGACAAAACATGAATGGGAGAGGGTCAGAGAGAAGGAGATGCAGAATCTGAAACAGACCCAGGCTCCGAGCTGTCAGCACGGAGCCTGATGCAGGGCTCGAACTCGTGGACTGCGAGATCATGACCTGAGCTGAAGTCGGCTGCTCAACCGACTGAGCCACCCAGGTGCCCCACAGATTCTTAATAGCTATTTGGCCTGTTTTTGTTCCTTAACAAAATTGTAGCCAGATCATGCACACTGCACAGTTAAGGTAGTGTCAGCATTTTCGTAATAAAAACTACTCAGAGGTTTATAACTCAACTGTAAAAATTCACACTGGTCTCATCTTGGCATATAAGGTCATTGCCTGAGGCAAATTTATTTTTCAATTGTCAAGCAAATTAGTGCAGTCAATACTCTGAATGGTACAAACATAAATCAAACACTGAAGAAACGCATCCTTCCAAAATAATAATAACCATTTGGCTGATGCTTATTTCCAGGTTGTTTAGTGATCGTTGTTAAATTTGCATGTATCCCACACAGGTGTTGAAAGAATAGTTCTAGGAGAGAGGAAGGTAAAAAATGATGGCTTTCCTCCAAGCAACCAACACTAACATATGTGGTCATAAAATAAATAGTCTCCACGGCAGGTGGCTTACCCTCAAACAACAACCCAATCTCTCAGTATTTTACATATACAACTATGTAAAATATGGTAAGGCTCTATTTAGAGAAAGAAACTTTCACATCAACAACCTTTCAAACCCATTTGAAAAATACAGTAAAAGCTCCACAAACATTTTTCTCATTCTACATAATTTTGAAATTACCAACAAATAGCAATTTATATAATTTAATTGCATAGTTTTATATCAATGTTGTGTTTTCTTAGATATCCATCCAAAATCAAAGACATGGCCAAATAGAAGGCATTGGGATCCTGGATCCAGGAATTCAGGCTTTGGGAAAGAAAAAAATTGGCTGTTCTATCTCAAGATATCTCCTACTAAAATCATTTATAGAGTCCATAGACAACTTTTCCAACTGCATAATGTTTATTTGTGTGTAAAGTGACATCAGAAAAAATAAAAATAAACCAAAGACAGGAAATAAATAAACAGTGGGAGAAAATTAAAAAAAAGAAAAAGAAGTCCATTGTAACAAGAGTATTACCATTCTGGAAAATTCAAGAGAAGCTATTATAATTAAAGAATCTGAAATCAGGAGTTTATTATTAAATACAAGTCAGGAGCCATAATCAATGCTAAAAGTCAAACAAAATCTCATCACCCTATTAACATCAGTGCTTTTTTAAAATTCCATTCCTTTTGGAAATATATGCATCCATGCTCTTATCAGAGATGTAATAATACCATTTTTTATTTTGATCGTATTACATTCTTATTTTAAAACTTTATAGTGTTTACATAGCCATAATAATCACAAAAAATTGTAATCGTAATAATGGCTAGAACTTACAGAGCCCTTACTATGTGCTTAATGTATCTTTACTTCATCGTCACAGCAACTTTCAAGTTAAGTATTATTATTAACTCTGCTTTATACACAAGAGGAAACTTTGAGTTAGCAAGTTTAAGTAATTGTCTCAAGGTCTCATGATTATGAGATAGTAAACCTAGAATTCAAAGCCAGGCAACAGATCTATATAATGTGTTCTTCACCACTCTGTTAGATATTTCTCATTTTAATATGCCATTAACTAGTGTTTTTTTTAAAACTTATTTCCCTGCTATTAGAAAGAATGGTTGTTTCCTGTCATTCCTTTTAATAAAACACATTGCTTTGAACATATTCACATATATGTATACTGGTTTCCTATTATTTTCTCAGAACTGATGGAATAGAACTGGTATTTCTAAAACAAAATGTGTAAACTTATTTTACATGTAGTTTGATTGTACTCTATTTACTCAACGTAACTATTAATCTAAATGCCTGTTAATATAAAATTAGGTATGTGTATTAAGTATTAAGTGTATTAGGTATTAAGTATGTACATGCACGAACATGCATTTCTAATCAAATAGTTATAAAGTGAGGTCTCATTCATATTTTGATCATTTGTGAAGTTAAACATTTTTTAAATGTTTAAATAAATTTATTTCCTCACTTTGCTGATAACTGATCTCCATACTCTTTTATTAATTCCATAATCTTTAGTAAATTAACTTGCATTTTTAATAGAATTTACTAGATTTAGTGACAGCAAAATTATAATCATAAATAGAAAAATTGAGTATAGTGGTATAAAAATGTTCAATATAGACATGAAAATTTTAGAAATTCAATTTAGCTTAAATTTTATGAACTAAGGTGTGAAGGTATTTGTCAGAGGCCATCGTTAGGAGAAATGATTGGGAATGATCATGAGAGCTAGATCACGAATCTACGCATGCCAATAGTTTCACACATTTAAATAGCTTGAAAATGAATCACACCCCACTCAACTTACTGGGAACATAATCGTAGCTCAAATCTCAAATGGTGAATGGCTGCACTGGGGACAAAAATTGTTTCTAGATGAGAATCTACATCAGAACCTAGACCCACTCCATGGGTCTATAGATCACAACTGGGGGTTCATGAAGTTGGGCGGAAGACACATCTTTATTCTCACCAATCTCCAAATGAAATTTAGTGCTTCTTTCAATTAAATATTTAGGCAACAAACTGTAACAGTAGTGTTAACGCCTGTGGCTTTAATATTAAAATAATCCCAGTTATTTCATTTCACCTACTGCTATTGCCAATATCTCAAAATAGTGTTTACAGTCACTTGTAGTAATTATTAGGCACACCACTAGGTCATGTTTTATAACAATATATTAGTAATATTATGCATATATTGCTATGTCACTTGTTTTAGATACTGATATATTTACTTTAGACAGATCTGTTTTTAAAAATCCAAAGTATTTAATTTGATAAATTTAAAAATATTATTTTGAGAAAGAGTCAGAGCCCCTGAAAGTTAAGAGCCCCCAAATAGTAGTGTGTGACTTATATGATATTCAGACAATGAGGGCCTGCCCAGGATAGAAGTACCTGGATGGTGAAGACAGCACACAGCGTAAAAAGGACACACGAGCTAATTATCTCTCACTCTATATCCAGTCAGTTCAGTGAAGTGAGAGTAGGCATTTGAGGTCTTGATTCATTACAAAATGATTAGATCCAATTCTATTTCATGCTTAGCTCCCAAAGTCCAGGACTTTTTTTTCCAGAAATTAACCAAGAAAATCATCACTTATTATATAATAATGTCATCAGTGAATGCCTTCTGAGGTATATGGTAGTGGGTTTTGACCTAAAATGTGATAGTAAGTTGACGATAAGATGATCTTTCTCTTACTTGGTTGCAATACGAGATTTTGCTTTCTTGGTATCACAAAGAAATTTCTTCTTCCTTAACTCTGTCCTGGAATTGCCTGTGTGAGGCAAGAAATGTGTGCCGGTGTGGGCCCTTTTGAGAATCCAATCTGTGTCTGCAATATGTTATAAGCCTGTCACCCCAAATTGTTTATGGCAAGGCATTCTTTGACTTATAGACATTTGTCAAGGTCATGCTACTGTAAATGACCCTAGTTTGGGAGCTGAGAGCAATCTTTTCACAATAACTTTTCTCTGAATAGTTTCTGTTAGCCTGAAGTTTTCTTAGCTACTAGAGAAGCTAGCCACCAAACTTCAAGGACAACAAATTAAATCAGACACGAATTCTGGGCAGAGGACAGTGGAGGTATTATGAATCGGTCTCTGACAAAACGTAATATACAAAATATCAGTGGGGTACCATTATGTATAACATCAATCAGCAGAAGTTTAGAGTGCTTAGGAGAAATATATGAGGAAAAGAAAAATGAAAATAGGAAAAAACGCAGGTTACTTTTTAAACCAGGAATTATACTGACTGATTCTAACACAAACACTTCTCTCCTTGTCAGTTAATTTAGAAATCAGGATCTCTGGAAAATCTGAAAAAATCAGTTCAGATGCAATTTTGTTATATTTTAACAATCTAGTTATGATTTCCTCAACCTCTGAAATACTTAACTACTGGCCTTGCGATAATTACATTTCAACCTTCTCTTTAAAGAGCAAAATTCTTTTCACTGACATTTAGTTTTCCTACTTCAGAATAGAACTGATAGAGCACTTTTATCTGGCTGTATTATTTTGACAAAGAATTAATTCATTGAAAAAGGACACTAGTTTAGATAGAAAATGTTTTCTTTTTTCTAGGAACCCTCAATCAGTTGAAAAAGACTGATATGAAAGCAACCTATCTAATACAAGTTGGGGAAATATGTGCTAAAATAGAAACTAACTCAACTGGTGTCTGGACAATAGCCTCAACCTAACTGGATAAGAGCCCCTACTCACACAAAGTATTTCCTATCTTCAAGGAGTTCAAAGATAGTGTAGAAAGTAACGGGGTGCCTGGGTGGCTCAGTCCATTAAGCATCTGACTTCGGCTCGGGTCATGATCTCACGGTGTGTGAGTTCAAGCCCCACCTCTGGCTCTCTGCTGTCACTGCTGAGCCCACTTCAGATCCGCTGTATACTCCCCACTCTGCCCTTCCCCTGCACAGGCTCTCCTTCTCCCTCTCTCAAAAACAAAGGAACATTACAAAGAAAAATATGATAGTGTAGAAGGTAAGATACAAACACGTATAAAACAATATAAAGATGTATAAAGTATATACAGACACAATTAATGCCAACTAAAAATTGAGAAGCTTACAAGCCAGGCACACAAAAATCGCCTTAGTCATTGGACTGACTTCATTTTACAGGCTAAGTCAGTGATAGATCAAACATGTTAATATATTACTACATCTCCCATTAAATACAATGCATGTGCTACCTAACTGACATTATGCTATCTATGCTTTCTCCACTTGTAACTAAACATTCATCTCAAGTTTGCAGTTTCACCTGGGTTTTCTTCCAGGGCTTAAATATTTTGTTGCCCCTCGCAAAGCTGTCAGGCCCTAGATCCTGTAGTGCCTGGTGGATGAGGGTTCAGCAGAGATCACTGAGAGCAGGTGTGGGCATGCGGCGGGCTTTACGCCAGATTGAGATTTTTGAGATTCCCTGGGGTTGCCTGAGATATGAGGTTACCCCAGGGCAGGGAATTTGCATGGACAAAGCCTCATGGTTGGCACGTTGTGTTGGTAGAGGAACGTGCAGTTCAGTGAGACTGCCAAACTATGGAGTTTGTAAGCAACTGGGACATTGTTGGGAATTATTGAAAATTTCAAAGCAAGAATAGCTATTATCTAAAAATTGAGTCACTTGCCTGCTAATTTTCAGCTGCATCAATTGTTAACTATAAAATTCACTATAATCCATAGACATCTTTTTGGAATTAATGCAATTGTAAACAGCTAATTATCTGCAAAATACTTTCAGTAGCTGGCCTTAAATATACGTGGGGAATTAGTATTTCTCAAATGTGATCCAACTTTATTTTCCTTTAAAATGAAGTTATTTTAGGCTTTAGAACCGCTGGAGAAAATATTTGAAATGGACTGTTTCTTTCTAAGATTATTTTATATTTATATATATATATAAATATATTTATATATTATTTTATATATTTATATTTATATTGGTTACAAAAATGAATCATTCTTAATTGAATTAGTGCCTTCTTCCTTTCTTCCTTTGTGTCTTCCACAAATATTTATTTCATATACTCAATGCACGTGCCCAATCTTGTGTTATGTATGCTATGAAAATAATGATAAATAATAAATAGCTTGTGCTACCAAGGAGCTCATCTCACAGCGGGGAGAGACAAGTTAAAATACCTAACACAATATATCAGGAACAGTTTCATATGATAATACAGCAAGTGTTGATTTGGGTAGCCTATTGCTTTTGTCTGGGAGACAGTATTATTCTGGGAAGATTTCATAGACTCCACTAGACACGACAGGATACTGGAAAGACTGTCAAACATTTTACACTAGAATTAAATTCACTTCAACATGCACGAGCCCACTACCTTTTCTTGCATGCCACTATTTTGTGAGTGGAGAAATATGCAAAAATCCTAGTAATTCATATTTTCTCTGGAGTTTTAAAGTATACATCCATTTTATTTTAGAAATGAATGAACATTTGGATTATGGAGAGCAGTTTAATCTGTGCATATAATATATTTCATGTGTTGTACTGATCAGTGGATATTTCTAATAGAAAAGTACTTATATGCAACTTAGATAAAAGTAAAAGCTTCTTTTACATACTGAATTGTTTCAACTCACTACATTTCCATTTACTCTGGGGAAAAAAAGAAAGGATTTCATTATCTGAAAGAGCCACTACATTTTTTCTTTTGTCAAACATAATTTGGATTTCTTTGAATCATATTTTAGACTGTCTGAGATATATGCAGAGTAAATCATATATATTATTTTTATGCACTTTCCTTTCCAAGCTACCAAATTTTTAAAAATTGTCACCAGTTATATACATTTCTGCAATTTCTCAACAAGAATGAAATACTTGTAGTTAGGAAATTTTAGTCAATTTAACTTCCTTCCTACCACCATCTCCAGTGGCTCCAAAGCTGCTTTGTTTTGTGGTTTATCTTATCACTACTAATGCATGACAATTGTATTTGTGTTTGTAGAGAAAGGAAGAAAAGAGGAACCTGTATTATGCTTGGAAAAACTAGCTGAATAATTTCATTATATTGATTGCTTATAAATAATCTATTTTAGTTCCTCAGTACTTCAAAATCTACTGTGAGTATTGGCCAATAGGTCATGACTTCCGGAATCCAACATGACCAGGTGAAAATTGAAAAATTAATGCATTGGTTATTTGATCTATATGATTACTAAATTGGGCTGCTTTTCCCCCCCAGACTAATGCAGACAAACTTATTAAAAAACCCTTAATAATAGCACTGAATAATATCTCATTTCAGAGACTTCACGCTGCCTGCCAAATAGTCATCCCCATTTTTTTTTTCCTAAGGGACCTCATTATATTCAAAAGGTATGGGCCTTCTGGAAGACCATCAACTGATTCAGGGTAGAATATACTATAGCCAGCTCCAGAGGAAAAATCTGATTGGCAATGACCAATCCTAGTGGTCCCTATTTACAGTTCTAACCAATGAATGGCAGACAAACAGATGTCGTTTTTGTGTGTGTGCTTGTTTGTTTTGTTTTTTGTTTTGTGTGTGTGTGTGTGTGTGTGTGTGTGTTTTTTTTTTTTTTTTTTTTTTTTTTTTTTTTTTTTTTTTTTTTTTTGTATAAGGTTCCCTAGCACTTTAAAAAAGGAAGGCAAGGGAGACTTTTTTTATTCTCTGGATGTACCAGGTCCTATTAGCAGATATCAAAATATGATGGAGGATACAACCAAGAGAAACACAGAAAATAGAGTTGGAGCCTGGAGGTAGGTACCATGGTCCTTCGCATGTAGGAAAAAAAAATTGTTTCCATTTAAGTTGCATTTCCTGTTTCTTAAAATTTTAAGTTTCCCGACCATTACATATAACTATTGTGCTTAGGTGAGATCATGCTGGTGCTTTCTAGGACCATCTAAGAAAGTGAAACAATCCCCAGGCATTCCTTGGGAATGATTAACATATATGTTGTAGGTTGGGAATGTGGAGTGTGTAAGGCGACTTGAGGGGAAGTCTATTAGAAGCATAAACATTGTCTTAAATCCATTAATATCATTCAGAATGAATCCAGTGATGGCTTTGAATAGAGATTTCAAAGCAACCTCTTTCTTCTCCCTCTTGTTCTCCTTCCCCACCTCACATTCCCTCTCTCTCTCTCTCTCTCTCACATACACAAACATACACATACATGCAAACATACACGCAGATCTGTGTATTTATGAGTTCACACATACCATCTTGGACAAATAGGGTACATTATATTTTAGAAGATAAGCTTTTGCTGACAAACAGTGTGCAATATACTGTTTGCTAGAATTGCATGAAATAGAGTGTAGTTTTAACTCTGGTTAGTAGACCAAGGGGGGGGGTGGGAAAGAGAATGCTCAACTCTAAAGAGAACATAAATATCATCTGCATAGTTGGAGAACTTTTATAAGTTTAGTTCAAACTATAAAATATATAAGCAGACATAGTGTGTCTGAATTGAAGAGGATAAAACAGCATATACTTCTGATTTTACTTTTAGAAAAAAAAAACCTATTGTTTCTCATAAAATGTTACAGTAGAGGCAATAACCAATTTTGATTATTCAAGCTGTAAGTGTGTTGCTTTTAATAATTCTTTACCTTTTATTATCTGCAAAAGACATGGTAGTATTATTTGGCAATTGGAAATATCACCTTTTAAAAATAATATTTTTTTAAAAATGACAGCTTTTAATTATTGAACACCTCTTACATAATATCCATAGTGTTTAAAATAATTATGGAGTATTTCTTGTGCACCACACTGTACATTGCCTTAAATGTGAGCTCTTTATATACATTTTATGAGGGAGTGAGCGGGTGCATATACAGGTGTATTAGAAAGACCGGTTACTGGGGCACCCGAGTGGCTCATTTGCTTGAGTTTCCAACTTCGGTTCAGGTCATCATCTCACAGTTAGTGAGTTCGAGCCCCACATTAGGCTCTCTGCTGTCAGGGCAGAGCCTGCTTTGGATCTTCTGCCCCCCTCTCTCTACCCCTGCCCTGCTTTCTCTCTCTCTCTCTCTCTCTCTCTCTCTCTCTCTCTCTCTCTCAAAAAGAAAAAAAAAAAAGGCTGATTAGTCTAGTGGTTCACAGCATCAACACCGAAGCATCCTGCCCAAACTCAATCCTCAGTCTCCCATTCTCCCACTTAGATGTTTTATGATCTTGGGTGAACTTGCAAACCTCCCTTTGTCTCAGTGTTCTCAGCTCATCTCTCATTTAATTGGTATTATTATTACTGCTTAGTTAAAAATAAAAGTGTTTTAGGAAAACACGAAATTCGTACTTGTAACTGTTGATTCAGTTTTTTCCAGTCTGCAAAATGTCTAACACAGAATACACAGAATACCAGAGATATATCTACTATTTTATACTATTTTTATCCACTTTTTTATACTATAACCCTCACTTTAAACTAATTGTACTCATGTGTTACTGAATCTACTTCACCTGGTTGTTTGCATTCTGCATAGGATTTCTCCCTAAGTACACAGAATCTGTCCCAAATAAGCACATTGTTTTTAACTTCTGTTATCTATACTTCTTCTCATATTATCAATATCAGACAAATTTACTCCATATTCAAACTAATGTAAAACTAGCCACCAAAAAAAAAAAAAAAAATGGAATCAAATGCCTTGATCTTAGGTTGGAGTAAGGCAGACAGTCCACTGAGGACATGAGAAATTCCAGACAACGTCCCCATCTTTCATCTGAAATGAAACTCTGCTTACAGAATATTATGAGATCAATTACATATCTCTGGATGAATAATTTATATTTTTGTATTAAATAAAAAGTAAAAAGGTACCAAATATGTACAATGGAAATAGTTCAAAAACACTGAAGTTCGTACCACATAAATGTCTAGTACAAGCTCTGGACCAATTTTAATTTTCATTTAAAAAACAAATCACCATCATCAGGACACAAGCATTTCCTGGAAGGATACTTCAAATTATAAAATTGTGATTGGTTGTACTTATTTCAGTATGGATAATTGCATACATATTCATATGTTTTAAAGTAGCTTTTTTATTCTGTCATCTGACTCACCATTTACATAAGGGTATCTTCTAAATTAAAGCCATCTGTGGGAAAGGCTGGAAATCTGGAATTCTACTCATTGTTTAAATATTTTATTTCTCTTTTCCTGGATCCCCTCTACTCATTAACAACTTGACGTTCTCAGGATGGAAAATGATAGCATAAGGAGACATCTTTCCATTGCATTCATATCTTTCCATTCCAGTTACTAAAATTAAAAGGAATGCTATAGATTGACTTCAAGTATATTTTATGTCTGATAACAAACATTTTGAAAATATTTTCTTTTCATTTTAACTTTATTTTCTCTTTGCTGTATAAATAGCCTACTCTTTGTGTTGAGAACAAGTATTTTTTCATCTTGTTCTTTAATAAGAGAAATTTACTTTTAGATTCAAAACCAGATTTTCAGTTTGAGAAAAAAACCCTCACTATATTTTTAATTAACTGGATCACAATCACTGGATTGTGATCTCCACTAATTGTTTAACTCAAAGGCAACCGTATATTGAATAACATATTAAAAGTAATTGGAAAAGCAAAAGGCGCAAATTATGACACAAGCCATCTGTTTTGCCCCTCCATACTATTCACGTTGACCATAAAACATAAACAAAATAATATTATCTAACCCACAAGAAAGAAAAGAAAGAGAAAAAAAAGTAGAAAGGAAAGAGAAATCAAGACTTAGGACAACATGGAAAACTAAGTCAATACATATAAACCATATCTTGCTAAAACACATTGAATATGCTGGATAAAATATAACATGTAAGATGTTAAACATACAGCCAAGTTCAAAAGACAGAAAAATGCCCTGGTGGTAGAAAGGAAGAAAGAAATCAAAGTCAGCCCATGGTGACTTCAGAGGACACGCAGGTTCCAGGGACTAGAATATTCGGTTCTAATACCCACACATGGTCTGGAGGAATAATCTGCACCTTCCACATACCAAGACATCAGCGACAAGCTGGAAACTTTGAAGTATTTCTCACCCCTCACTGTAGGACCAGCAGTAGGACTATGGTACTGAATTTGTTAATTTTATTTGGATTTAAGTGGACTGGAGATACGATTGTCAGACGATTGCCCTACTTATTAGTGTTGGCTATTTTTTTTTCCAGTGTTTTTCTTAAACTTTTAAATAAAACATATCTTTATGTTCTGAAGCATTTTATATTACTGTTATGGCACACCCCCATTCCAAATTCATATGTTGATACCATAACCTCTAAGCTCTAACTTCTAACAGTATTTGGAGATAGGGTGTTTATAAAGAGGTAATTAAGTTAAAATGAGGCCCTTATGGTGGGCCTTAATCCAATCTGAATGGTGTCTTTATAAAATGAGGAAATGTGACATGCCTGGGATACCGTGTCCTCATACAGTTTTTTTCTCTGTATGTGGTCATCCACAAGCCAAGGACAGAGGTCTCAGAAGAAACAAAATCTGCTATCACCTTCCTGTTGAACTTTCTACCTCCGGATGAGTGAGAAAATGAACTTCTGTTGTTTAAGCCACACTGCCTGTGGCATTTTGTTATGAAAGCTCTAGCAAATTAAAATAATTACTTAAATGAAACTGGAGAAAAGATGCATAATGAAGGCATGCACAGGTGACTTAAATTTGTGTATAGCGTTTTATTGCATTGAAGGATTTACAATTTCATTGAATTTTCATTTTCTATCGTTCTTGTAATACGTATCTTGTTTTTTGCTTTTTTCTTTTTCATTTAGAGTTTGAGCTTTCTGCTATTTCGGGAGTGCTTCCCGATTCCAAAGTAGTAAAGAACAATGTATATTCTAGGTAAACTTCTGAGTTTCTGGCCCTGAGAAAATGTTCGCCTTAACGGAAACTTTTCTTACCAAAAATTGGTAAAAGGCTCTGAATTTCACCAGGAAATGACATATTTTTTCACCACTGACAGTTCACGTCCCTATTACCAGGATTCTTTATAGACTACAAGGAATTTTCAACCATGTCACATCATGTGAACACCTCAAGCAGTAAATGAAAACAACGGCCATCTGACCTCCTCAAGTCGGGTGAGATGCTAAGTGATACCACTTACAGTTCGGGATGTTTTATGTGCATAATTTCATTAATTGAACTTATCATGACTGGGCTACCACTTCTACATTTCCATTTGAACCATGACGACTCTTAGTGCTCAATCTCTTTCTGCATTTACTGCCTGAAGAAGTTGCATTGACAGAATTAATCTTTTACCTCCTCCGTTTGTGCCAGAAATGTCTCCAAAGTGAGTTGCTGAATGTTTCCCCATCCTTACTGCACCTACTCATTTGTATTCCTTCCACTTAAAATAAGAACTTATAATGTGAGGAAATAGAAATCTATTTCGGTGAGGCATTCTATTTTTTCTTGATTTATGTTGTATAAAGTCATAGCACTAAATCAGTATAATCAGAAATATTCATCAAGAATTAACTTGGGACTTTTAAAGTATATATAAATTCTTTTGAATTTATAGCCACATACTTATAAATACTTAGGACCTTAACAAGGAATAGATAATAGTAGTTAATATCCATGGAGAATTTTTCATGCCAGGTAATGTATTATGCATATTATATGCATTATTTCCATTATTCCTACTATAACAGCAATTAATAATAGTGAGCAATTTTTTAGTTATTAGAATATGCCATGTATTGTGCTAAGGATATGCCATATATTTTCAATTAAAGTGTACATTTTGGAATCAGGACATGGAATTTTACATGAAAAGAGAAAAAGAAAATCCAGCTGAATATTTCCAACATAATTTTAACAATACAAACTGTAAAAAAAAATTACACTTTTTATAGTTGATTTTCATTGAACTTTTCATCTAATTTAAAATGGATTTAGCACATAGTGCCTTGCCACTTTACTATTTAGAACCATTCTTAAAATTATAAGACTCATTGACTAAAATTTTGGCACAATTATGTTTTAGACTTTAGACTTGGAATATTGACTATTGGTCATAGACTATATGGACTATTGGTTTCTTTTTAAATGGTGGCAATCAAATATATTAAATTTTATTTTATTTTTAACATTTACTCATTTTTGAGAAACAGAGAGAGACAGAGCATGAGCAGGGTAGGGGCAGAGAGAGAGAGAGAGGGAGAAACAGAATCCGAAGCAGGCTCCAGGCTCTGAGCTGTCAGCACAGAGCCCGACGCAGGGCTCAAACTCATAAAACCATAAGATCATGACCTGAGCCGAAGTTGGACACCTAACTGACTGAGCCACCCAGGCAACCCTCTGCTCTAATCTTTATTATTACCCTTCTTCTCCTGGCTTTAGGCTTTATTTGCTATTCTTTTGCTAGCTGCTTTAGGTGTAAGGTTAATTTGTATATTGAGATTAGTCTTGCTTCTTGAGAGAGCTGTATTTCAACATACTACCCTCTTAGGACTGTCTTTACTGCATCCCAAATGTTCCGCACTGTTGTGTTTTCATTTTCATTTGCTTCCATGTATTTTTTTTTTTTTTATTTCTTCTTTACTTTCTTGGTTAAAACATTCATTCTTTAGTAGGATGTTCTTTAACTTCCGTGTATTTGTGGTCTTACCAATTTTGTTCTTGTGGTTGATCTCTAGTTTCAAAGCATTGTGATCTGAAAATATTCATGGTATGATCTCAATCTTTTTGTACTTGTTGAGGCCTGACTTGTGACCCAGTTTGTGATCTGTTCTGGAGAATGTTCCTTGTACACTTGAAAAGAATATGTTTCTTTTGCTTTAGGATGCTTTAAGATGAAATATTCTGATTATATCTGTTAAGTCTATCTGGTCAAGTGTCTCATTCAAAGCCACTGTTTCCTTGTTGATTTTCTGCTTAGATGATCCGCTCATTGCTACAAGAGGGGTGTTAAAGTCCCCTACTATTACTGTATTATTATAGATGAGTTTGTTCTGATTAATATATCTACACACACACACATACACACACACACACACACACACACACATACAAATTTGGCACTTCACGTTGGGGACATAAATATTCACAACTGTTAGATCTTCTTGATGGATAGATCCCTTAATTAGGATACAGTGTCTTCCTTCACCTCTTGTTATAGTCTTTGGTTTTAAATGGACTTTGTCTGAGATAAGTATGGCTACTCCAGGTTTCCTTTGATGTCCATAAGCATGATAAATGGTTCTTCATCCTCTCACTTTCGATCTGTAGTCGTCTTTAGGTCTAAAATGAGTCTCTTGTAGGCAACATATAGATGGATCTTTTTTTTAATCCATCATGATACCCTATGTCTTTTGATTGGAGTATTTAGTCCATTTACATTCAGAATGATTGATAGATATGAATTTAGTGTTATTGTGTTACCTGTAAAGTTGGTGTTTCTGGAAGTTTTCTTTGTTCTTTTCTAGTCTCTTTGCTTTTAGTCTTTTTCTCCCACTAAAGGAGTCCCCTTTTTCTTGCAGGTCTGGTTTAGTGGTCACAAACTTTTTTAGATTTGTTTTCCTGGAAAAGTCTTTATCTCTCCTTCTATGCTGAATGGCAAGCCTGATGGATTAAATATTCTTGGCTTCATAATCTTCCCATTCAGTAAGATGAATATATCATGTCTCTCCCTTCTGGCCTGCTAAGTTTCTGTGGACAGATCTGCAGTGAACCGGATTTGTCTTCCCTTGTAAGTCAAGAACTTTTCTTTCCTTGCTGTTTTCATGATTTTTTCCTTGTCTGTGTATTTTGTGAATTTGACTACGACATGTTTTAGTATGGCAACTGCTAGCTCTTTTATACCAGAAGAGGCTGTGGCACTACTCCCAAATGCACTCTAAGAAGAAAAACTATTTTTCCCCGTGTGACCCAGTGGATCCGCAGACCATGCTTCCTGCTCCCGTGCCTCTGCCCTTCTTTCCCACAGGAGCCCTGCTAAGCCCACCAGGCATGACCCCACTTCTAATACTTCACACTTGAGCCCTGCTGCTCATAAAAACTTGGGGTTGGGGCACCTGTGTGGCTCAGTTGGTTAAGCATCAGGCTTCAGCTCATGTCATGATCTCACGGTTCGTGAATTGGAGCCCTGTGTTAGGCTCCACACCTTCAGTGCCTGGGATACTCTTGCTCTCCGTCTCTCTCTGCCCCTCCCCCCAATCTCTCTCTTTCTCTCTCAAAATAAATAAACACACTTAAAAAAAAACAAACTTGTGGTAGTCAGCCCCTCTCCTCTTCCCAGTCAATGTTTCTGGGGAAGAGTTTTTTTTCTGCAGTCCCCTGCTCACACTGCTTTCGCTCTTCCTCTTTCCTGTTCCCACATTCCGCGACCAGGGCTACCCTCCCCTCTGCAGCACCTGCAATTCTTTTCTCCCCCAAATCTCCTCTCTGCAGCTACTGCATTCCATGATGTGGCTGTTTTTCTTTCTTTTTTTTTTTTTTTTAAATTTTTTTTTCAACGTTTTTTATTTATTTTTGGGACAGAGAGAGACAGAGCATGAACAGGGGAGGGTCAGAGAGAGAGGGAGACACAGAATTGGAAGCAGGCTCCAGGCTCCGAGCCATCAGCCCAGAGCCTGACGCGGGGCTCGAACTCACGGACCGCGAGATCGTGACCTGGCTGAAGTCGGACGCTTAACCGACTGCGCCACCCAGGCGCCCCTATGTGGCTGTTTTTCTACGTGTAGATGAGCAATTGCTCTCTCAGTCATCAGATCAATTATCTAACTGTGTTTGAGGGATGAGGCAAGCTTAGGGTCCCCTTACTCCTCTTCCCCCTTAATCCCAACTCCTGGTGTGATACTTAATTGAGATGAAGAGAAATCCCTGCATCTAATTTTTTGTTCACTTTGCTCTTTTCACCATGACAAAGAAGCACCCTGCCGAGTAAATGTATTTCATACTTAAAATTAACATATAATGAAATACGGAGAACTGTAAAGGGATATTATTTTACAGATCTTCACTATGACAACTCTTCTTGGAATTGAACACAGAGTTTATGCCACATTCATTATTCTTAATAATTATCGAAGTAATTTAGACTAAGATCATATTAATCATGCTTTAAGTGTTCTGAAATTAAGTTATTCAAAAAGCATCATTGTACTTTCTGACTGCCATTGGAATGATTCCCTTCATCCTACAAAGTGTAAGCAGTATCTTTAGACCATCTGGAGATTAAAAGAAAGATTCAGAAGACAGTTGATAAAAGAAACCTCCTAATGTATCTTAAATTTGAATATAAATAATTTTTTGAAGCGTAGGAGAATAAAAATAAATCAGCCAAAAAATGGCCATAAGATGTATTTATCAGTTCAAACATTTTTTGAACTAATATTATGTGTTTGGGGGTATCTATTTTGGCATAAATTCATACTGGTGTCAAAAGAAACAAGAGCACAGACACACTTGTTACAACCCATGCTCTTGATGGAAGATTTATAATCTGTAATTCATCATGTAAGCGATACACACTGAAAGAATCACTTACTTGCCATAAGCATAAATAATCATTCACTCTGAAAATGAACATTAACCCTAGAAGTGCTACATCTGATCAAATAATCATCAAGATAAGTATACTTACTTAATAATTGATGTATCAGGTGCTGTTGTAATAGTTTATTTCAACAATCTATCTCACAACCATCCTATGAGTTTAGTTGCACATATTATGCACATTTCATAGATGAGAAAAAAGGCAAACATTAAACTGCTCACCCAGGATTGGGAAACTTAACTATACAGACAGAATTTCAACTCAAGAAGTTGAGTTTCCAGTGTTTGCAGTCTTACTGAGGTCTCCGTGGTCCCTTATTCTTGACACTCCTACTGCCTGCTGAAGTAGCATGTTGATCCCAGAAACCACCACTTGGACAATAAACTTTGAAAACTTCTCCCCAACTATTGTCATTAAGCTTTGCCACACAGCCCTGCCAAAGCTAGTTTGCTTCCTTGTAACAATAACGCGTATTTCTTAAATGTTTATTTATTTTGAGACAGAGAGAGAGAGAGAGAGAGAGAGAGAGAGAGAGAGAGGAAGAGAGAGAGAGGGAGAGAAAGAGAATCCCAAGCAGGGTCCACACTGTCAGCACAGAGCCCAACACAGGACTCGATCTCACAACCGCAAGATTATGACCTAGCAGATATCCAGAGTCGGATCCTTAATGGACTAAGCCACCCAGGCTCCCCTACAATAATCTGTATGTCTCAGCCAAGTATACTCTCAGTGGCGTGCAAACTGGCTCCAGCCCCAGATAATGGTGCTGCTGTCACCAACCACTCAGGTGACAGATCCCAGAACCCACTGACTTGGAACCTGGGTGGTGGATGTCCTGGCTTGTTTGGTAGAAATCTTCCATCAGTGCACATATCCTGGGAAGGTCGTGGGCAGGGCAGGTCATCATGCCTGGCAAGTTCTTCTCTGAGACACTTTCTCCGAGGCACACCTTAGCCAGCAACTTTCACGAAAGACAGATGCTCTGATAAAATACCCTACTAGAGTAGTGCCATACGGAAATCCCTCCCCCATCCTGGACACAGGTGGGCAGTCCACCAGGTTAGTTCGATATTAAAACTTATAGGAATGACCTTGCAGAAATAGAGGTTGCACTTTTCTAATGGTTGGCATGTGGGTACTTGACTGTGAAACTGAAAAATGGGGCATTTTACTTAAAACAGGTGATAAGAAAGAATATTTATTAACTTAATTGCTAAACGGCAAATGATAGAACAGTACGATACTCCTCAATAAAAAGAAGAGGATATTTTATATATTGTAATTAAGAATAAAACACATGATCCCAGAAATCAGTAATGCACACACCGACTCACTTCTCGTTTAATTGAGTAATGTAAAATAATGAGGCCAAAGAAAATGCTAGTGTGACATTTAAGGTTTGAGCTTTGTTGATTTTGCCACCACTTTACATTCTATTGAAGATTTGCTGCCTCTACCACCTGGCCTAACTACTGAACCTGTGTCAGCCAGAAGGATGGGAAAATGAATCAAATAAATGAGACAATGTAGACAGTGTTCAAATGAGTATCTAACTCTCCCTCCTTACAAAATGCTGAGTTACATAAATGACAAGACACAAATCACCTGACTCTGCTGAAAGAGAAGTAGGGGAGTACAAGGCATTTGAGAATCTTTCCACCCATATTTGTTGTTAGCGAGATCTTGGTACTTGAAAGGATAAATTCGTGTTATCTGAAAATTCACTTATGTAGAATATCTTCTTTCTTAAATACAGCATACATAGTATTACTCAGGATTTGGTTCTTTCTAGCTTCGATCTTGATATACATCATTTTTGATGGATTATGAAACATATACCTCACCCTCTAGTTGCATATTTTCCTATCCTACTTTAGAAGACTAAATGATTTTGCTTTCCAAAGAACAGGAGGAAAGGTAGCTGTAAGGGTCATTATGTTATCTAAAGAGACCAGAGTAAGCTAAAATTGCATCAGAAGAACTCTAAAATCATTGTTAGAGTCTCTTTGGATGAGTTTACAAAGTCTTTGGGTGTATCTCCAAGGATGCTAAACAGCATAAGTTATAGACAAATTAAAATATTTCCACTTCAAGTTTCTTGAATCCTTGTCGTTTAAAATAGCTGGCAAAAAATGTAGTCACGCATATGGATTTGATATATATTATATTCATACTTACAGACAAATATTTACATATTTGTAATATGTGTAAATATTTATCTGTCCTAAATATTCATATGTTTCATCACCCATACAAATTCTTGGATTCTGACTAAAACCTGGAAACACCTGAAAAGTAATATAAATTAAACAAGAAGCACAAGTCAGATTGAGTGGATATTTTAAGGTCTATGACAGTTACATAATATGTAAGCTTTGCATATTACTTTTAATAGGTCTTAGTAGGTTTTTAGTAGGTTTTTGTACTAACAGAAGTTATGCCTTGGTGAAGCTACATATACTAATATCTGATGTTATAAATGTTATTTAAAATTATTTTTAATGATTTTTGTTTTTCCTATTAATTTCCTATGAACAAATGATGAGTCAACTAAACTTGGATGGTAATTTGCTACAATTTATTCCATTATATTGGGATGATGAAAAAGTTTTTTTTCTATAAAGTTTTTCTAAAGTTTTCTAAAGTTTTATAAAGTTTTATAAACTTTTTCTAAAAGTTTTTTGTTTATACTGATTTAGCATGTATGATTTCTCTAACTCTAAAAGGCAAAAAAATGTTGGTTATATCTGATTAAATATTTCATCATTAAAAACAAAGTCACAAAAGACACTGCATCTTGTTACATATGTTATATATGATATTTTCAATGCATACACATGAACAGCTATGAAAACATGATACTGTAGAAATGGAAATTACAGTTAAAGAAAAACCAGTAAACAATGAATTTTCATCTACTAAATAGTATTCAGGTTTTTGTGAAACAATGTAATGTTAAAAAACGTGGGTTTTATGGGGCGCCTGGGTTGCTCAGTCGGTTGAGTGTCCTACTTGCCTCAGGTCATGATCTTGCAGTCCATGAGTTCGAGCCCCGCATCGGGCTCTGTGCTGACAGCCCAGAGCCTGGAGCCTGCTTCAGATTCTGTGTCTCCCTCTCTCCCCACCCCCCACTCATGCTCTGTCTCTAAATAAGTAAATAAATAAATAAACATTAAAATAATTTTTAAAAATATACATGGGTATGTACTCTTACCGGTCTCCAGTGATGGTGCACAGGTATTTGATGCACATGCAGTTATCCACAACCCCATGCAGCAAACTAGGCAGGCTGCTCATTGGAGCAGTCAGTGGGAAAAGTGTAAAATTACAGATCAATCAAATAAGTGAATGAAATAGGGGCTAAATCATAGAGAAGAGACACATCAAAAATAAAATAATTTGAACAGATCAGATATGGTTCATGATGGATATGTCCCTTCCATATGGCTTATTCATTTACTGTAAGATCTAAATCTGTATTTGTTTTATGTTTGGTTACACATTTTAAAAATTACAATAAGCCATCCGGCATCAATAAGTTGAATATGTACGTATTTAGTGAAAAAGAAAGTATCAGATTTTATTTATTGAGAAAGGTGTTGATGAATATAAAATTGGCACAAAATATTTGTCCAACATCTGCCATGGGTTTTACAATACTGTAACATGGAAAAGGTAAGACAAAATTTTTTAAGTCTTTTAATGTTTATTTATTTTTGAGAGAGAAAGAGAGAGAGAGAGAGAGAGAGAGAGAGAGCATGAGCCGGGGAGGGGCAGAGAGAGGGAGACACAGAATCCGAAGCAGGCTCCAGGCTCTGAGCTGGAGCAGGAACTTAACCCAGGAACCATGAGATCAAGACCTGAGCCGAAGTTGGATGCCTAACAGATGGAGCCACCAGGCGCCCCTAGACGAAAATTTGTACGAGAGGCGTTAACAGAAAAGTTAGCCGTACTTTTTAAGAAGATTATGCTCCAAGACTACCTGTAAAGTGTACAGCCACAAAAGATATATTTATATATTTCTTTGTGAACAAGTCTATATTTTACTAAAAAACACTTCTAAATTAAATACAGTCTTTTTAATTTTACAGTCTCTGATACATGTACCAAAGGTGAAGCAATGGTAGTTGATTATTGACCATATAACAGAAAAAGATCTTGGCCGTTAAATGAGCAAATACAAAGTTGGCACTTGCATGGCTATTACAGTGAGTGTCTCCCTAGATGTTGTACTTTAAAACCCCTCACTTGACTCACCCTAGTCCCAGCCCTGATTGCTATGTGCTGCAAATAGAAAATTCACTCATGCCAATTAAGAATTCAATATTTCTATCCAGTCCATGGTATCACATATTTCAAAAAGTCAATTGCTATAGGTAACATATCTGATATAATTGGAAATTCAGTTTTAAAATTCAACATGAAAGATAAAATTGTTGCCTTATAGCACAATAATACACATACAAACTTATGTGGATTATAGTATGGGAGCAAAAATGATGCACCTCTGAATTAAGAATGCGATTATAATTGGTTGTGATGCACACAGAATTCACAATCAGGTTTATATAAACTACAATGCTCTACCATTCAAAATAAAAACTGTTCATTTTGTGTACATGTTTAATATAGAAACTGAGTTGCTGACTATATATATATTTTTACTGGTAATCAAGTTGATGTTCAAGCTAACACTGAGTACAAAAAAGAACTTAAAAATTTAAAGCATGACGGTGCATGAACATTTTCTCTTTGCCTCTATCAAATAGATTTTAATAGATGTCTTTCAAGGACTATTTATCTTTTAAAAATATGATATAAGGGAAAATGTAGCAAGTAGCACAGAAAAACTTACATATTTGTTATTTATTGCTGCCTTAAACATCACCATAAAACTTAAGATAAAATAATAGATACTAGCTTATAATTTCTTTGGGTCAGCAATCTAGGCACAGATTAGCTGGGTCCCCTTTTACCCGAGAGCCAAGATATTAGTTACCTATGCTGTCTTATTTTCAGACTGAACTAGGGAAAGATCTACTTCCAAAACTAGGGAAAGATCTACTTCCAAACTCACCTGCTTTTTGGCACAACTGAGTTTCTTTTTTTTCTTTTTTTCAAAGTTTTATTTATTTATTATTATTTTTTTTTATTTTTATTTTGAGAGAGACAGAGACAGCACAAGTGGGGAAGGTGCAGAGAGAGAGGGGGAGAGAGAGGGGATCCCAAGCAGGCTTCACACTGCCAGCACAGATGCGGGGTTCAAACTCAAGAAACCAGGAGATCATGACCTGAGCTCAAACCAGGAGGCAGATGCTCAGCCAAATGAGCCACCCAGATGCCCCGGAACAACTGAGTTTCTTGCGGGACACTGCACTAATGGCTCCAGTTTCTGCTTGCTGTTAGCAGAAGGGCACCATCAGTTCCTTGTCATGTGGGCCCCTATGGCATGGAAGTTTGTTATATCAAAGCAAGGAAGCCAAATAGACAGTAGAGAGATTCTTCCAGCAAGTGTAAGTCACAATGTTCTGTAACTTAATTATGAGAATTACACGTCAAAACTTTCACCATAGTCTCTTGGCTGGAAACAAATTTGTGTCAGCCCACACTCACAAGGAGAGGATTTCATGAAAGGTGTGAGTTTCAGGAGGTGGGGATGATTGAGACACAGCTTAGAGTCAGCCTGCCACGACTTAACCATATTCTATTTAAGGATTTGCTTTAAAAAATGTGAACAGAAAAGAAACAAGGGATGAGAGGGGGAAAAAAAGAAAGAAAGAAAGAAAGAAAGAAAGAAAGAAAGAAAGAAAGAAAGAAAGAAA
>NW_026057577.1:134825811-134836799 GCF_023721935.1 Panthera uncia | reverse complement strand
AAAGAAAGAAAGAAAGAAAGAAAGAAAGAAAGAAAGAAAGAAAGAAACAAGGGATGGAAGAGGAGGTGGGGGAGAAAAAGAAAATAAGACAAAAAGAATAAAGACAAAGGACAAAAAATATAAGATGAGAAATGAAAAACAAAATGAAAGGAAGGAAGTACTATTAAAGTTAAAGAAAGAAAAATAATGAATAATTATATTTTAAAGTCTTTTTTTGAGGCTGAAATAGGATGCATTGAAAAATATGATATTTATCTTATAAAGTAGTAGAATAAAGTCACCAAAAAATTAACTAGACTTCACTCAAAATGGGAGAGGCAATGATATTTTGTAAGAACACAAATATTTCTCTGCTTGAATAATAATAGAGGAAAATGTATTTTAGAACCATCATGACCATTAGTTTTAAAAATTAGAAAAATAAATTGTTTTTCCTGAAAAAAACAGCTTGGTCATGGTTACAGGAGTAAGAACTTATTCCAAGACTTATAAAATCAGTGGAGATGTGTAAGTCAAGTATATATGTTCTTTCTTTATTCATAGCTCAATTTCAGAATATCATGCATATGGACGGTTACAAGTAGGAAGTCTGAACATACATTGATTTAATATTTTAATTCATGGTCCTTGCCAATATTGGACTCATTCAGTGTAATTTTGGAAGAGATACACTGAGTCATGTTCCCATAGGTAAAAACATGAAAATAAATAATTATTTCAGGGTACTATGAGAATCAACACCAAAACTGTTAGCACTTTGCTGAACACTTGAGTAATGTTTACTAAATATCTGTTGAATGCATGCGTTAGCATTGTATAGAGTTATACAAACCCTGTATCAACCTGCATTTGAAGGAAAAATCTAGTTTTTACAATTTTGTTCTTGTTATCAAAGTCAATTTGCTGGTGTTAGAGTCCTATTTTTAAAAATTTGCCTTTTTTCTTTCACTACATACTGAAAAATTTTGAAAGGGCTATTAAAAGATGGTCAGGCTCTTTATTTATTTATCAGTTATTTCTTGAAAGTCCCTATGTATCAGGCTCTCTCTTGCCTCAGAACGAAGGTGACGTTCCTGTATATACGTAGGCATATATCACATAAACACACATAGACTCTTCTTGGAATTATGTTTATAATTTTCCCTTTACCCCTGTAATTATTCTGATCGTATATCATATAACACCAATAAGAAACTTTATACCATCCTGACAATATAAATATTCTTAGCTCGCTTTCTAATATGCCTTATTAGTTGTTTATTTTCTGCAGCCTCAGAGATTTCTTTCTGTGCCTTATCTTTCACTTTGCTTCCCAATTTCGGCAGAATCAAAATGTCTTAGATGTAATGCTCTGGACAAAACAATACAGCTAGAAATCAAATCAAAAATGTAATTCTCACAAAGGCAAGTCACGCAAAACAGAAGGAGAATAAATGGCATGCTAGCAATTTTTGCAATAATTTTCCCCCTTCAATTAATCAGACACTCAATTGGCTTGAAAAAAGTATGTATCATCTAAGACAAGCCATCCATCTTGGCTGGCACCTAAAGTAGACGGGCCATTCTTTACCTCATAGCACTTCTACTACATAAACCTAAAAGTATAAAATGGAATTCTAGACACACAAGGTTAAAGAAAAGCAGAGTCAGGTTTCATCTTCTGCAATAATGTTAAATGGTCAAGGTGAGGAACAAAAAGTAATATCCATGTGTTGTGAAATATACAAGAAATGTGAAGCCAGATGTCAAGAATGATGAATGTAACAGAAACCTTCTCATAGAAAGAAGTTAGTCTACACAGCATTTTCAACAGATAAATCTCACTTTTTTTCCCCTCTTGGGTCAAGTAGTGAGTCAATAATTTGCAGTAAGGGTTAATTTCTCCATTGGAGTTGAAATGACCACACACGTGGCTGAAATTGGTTGTTTGTGAGCAAAGGTATTTTGAATCAGTTTTAACAAAGCTATTGTTTAGATGTATTCCACTTAAGGCTTTACTTTCCTATCCCTGAGAGTTAGAAAGTCCCTAGGTGACTCATTAGACATCAAAGGGGATAGAGAAATACAATTTGTTTTAATAATCAGGTGGACCTTCAAGGAGAATCTGAAAGTTGAACAAGCGCTGCAGTGGAAGAGACCTTACCCTCGTCCCTGAGGTTATCGTTCAACCCACTATGCAGATCAGAAACAAATGAAGGTGGTAGGCGATGGGAGAATAATGAAGCCAGTTAAAGACAAAGAGCCTCTGGTTCCGCCTCTAACACTTTGTTCTACCTTTCAGATACATAGCCACATTTCTGCCTTTGGGTCCCACGACACGTCCCTACATCCTTATAATAACATTTTCCTTTTGCCCTAAGTCTGGTGGTTTTGGTGGCTTTTACCTATAATCCAAAGAACGTCAAATATTAGGTTTCATTAATATTCCTCTCGGTGTTCTGATATTATTTTTGTTAAGTGAACTCAAAAAGAGGCTTCAATTTGATAATATAAATGCGAATTTACATTTCTAAATATAAATTTTGCATAATATCATTAATTTAATAAAATGCATAATATTGCATGTATATAAGGTATACAATACTATGTAAAATATGCAGTAAATTTGTTTTAAATTAATGCGGGTTTGAGATTCTTTATAATGGTATGTTCTGAAAAACGTACCGAGATAATAATTATTAATGGGTTTCTAAAGAACCATGCTCAGTTCTTTTCTGGGATATAGCAATTCTCTATGTCAGGCTCTATGGCTTAGCACATGTTTGAATGTTTGAGTATTGAATGTTCACATTCTACCCAGGCAACTAAATGAACCTTGGATGATGTGTGGAGAGTTATGCGTAACTTCTATTTAATTATGACTCTCTGGGTATTCTCAGATGTAATTTTGGATTTTACTGTACAATAAGATGATCTCCTTGGATTCTGTGATTAAAATGTCTCATTGTTATGTAAAAGCCAGATCCATATTCTGGTTCATTGACAATACATGCAAATGTGTCTATGTCTCCTATCCAAATATCCAAATCTTTCTTGTTTTGTCTTCAGGACAGGGGAATTAGCAAAAATCTTACTGCTTATTAGAGGAGTGAAAAATATCTAGGGTAAATACTATCCATTTAAAAATTATATATGAATATAAGTATACAGTTACAGTATTAATGCTGAATGCATTTTATATATATATAATTTACCTGATGCCTCTTCAAAATAATGTTACCATACAAGAAAAATGAAGTTTCATGTCTATGTTTCTATCTGTATCTCCTTTCTATTTGGAGATCTGATTTGGGGAAAAAAACAAGGATGATAAGTTAACGAAAGATTTGAGTGAGCTGTTTTTTTTGTGCACAACTTGTGTTTTTGCCAAGTTGCTGAGATATATAGGCAGGAGCTGATAGAGAAAGGCTTGCTGTTTAATGCCATGTTCTGGCCCGAAATTGGCATGGGTTAAACTTAGACATCTAGCGTATTAGAACCATGATATTAGAAACATCCCCTGTTGTGCTTATGCCAAGTAGTTTGAAAACTAGCACGCATCCATTTATAGTATGAACAGAATCAGTATTTCAAAATCTGATCACTCTGTTTGCCTTGCTCTGAACAAACAAGCAAAAAATAATTTCTAACATTACTCAAGAAAATCATTTCCATCCCACTGGAGGAAACATGTCTAATACTAAAATAGTAATCTTTGGTAATCTGGGTTCCAGAAAGTAAGGGATGGGATGGGATGGGATGTTGGTAACTCCCTTTTCTTTTATTGGTGGGTAAGGTGGTAGATTATAGAAAGTATATCTAAATGTACAGTTTCCTCAGGACATTCTAGGAAAGAATCTGTTCTCCTTCAAAGAAGAGATTAGGATCCTTCTTAAGAGATTTAAGATTAGGACTTAAAACCAGAAGCAGGGGAAAGGGTTTTCCTGGAGGTCTAAAGAGAAATCCCATGTTTTCTAAGGGCTATTGGGTTGCAAACTGCCACCTGACAGATGGCTATTGGTTAGACTTTTGATTCTGGACAGACCTGCTTGATCCTACTGACCCTGAGCACCTGCTGGCAGGTACAGCAGTGGACTCAATTACTTACATCCCTCATGTCAAGGAGGAATCTACCATTTTTACCCAGAAGAAATGCACCCAGGACATAAACACAGTATTGAGCATTCATAAACTTTGATTTACAACGTCTCTTTAACTACGTGAAGATACAGGATAATCACAACTAAAACCTGCAGCATCAGAGAGAAGAAACAGCACTTAATACTGAATATATGTGTAAAAAAGGATGGAAAGTAATAGGGAAATGCTAAAAGACTTGTCTCGCATAGCAGATGTAAGAACAGGTCATGGAGGAAGAAGTTCCAGAACGAGAAAGGATTGAAGAAAAAAAGAAAACCAAATAAGAGATGAATTTACTCTGAACCTGGAGACGTAAAGTGCTTCTCAAGTCTCAGAAAAGATTAATGAAAAATGACACACAATACAGAATACCCTAAAACAAATTCTCAATTCAAACAAAAGGAAAAAAAGCCTTAAAATCACTAGGGTAGAAAGAAAAGTTTTCCTAAAAAAAGATAGAAAATCTGCCAACAATGGCACTTCCTATCTCCACAATGGTAATGAAGGACATCTGTGGGTGATCAAAATAAGGTATCTCCTGTTCAAAAATGCTCTACACAGCCAACTGTCATAATTCCATATTTAACATCAAAAGGAAGCTAATATCAAACACTGGAAAATTTGGGGCTTATGCTTTCCATGTGTCTTTGGACAACACTAGAGAAAGTACAAAAATTTAGTACCTATAGAATCAAAACAGATTGTTAAGATTCAGGTGGCTCAGTTGTTTGGGCGGCCAACTTTGGCTCAGGCCTTGATCTCACAGTCTGCAGGTTAGAGCCCCGCATTGGGTTCTGTGCTGACAGCTCAGAGCCTGGAGCCTGCTTCAGGTTCTGGGTCTCCCTCTCTCTCTGCTCCTCCCCCACTCACGCTCTGTCTCTGTCTCTCTCTCTCTCTCTCAAAAATGAATAAAACATTACAAAAAAAGTTATTGAACTAGAGGGGTTACACTCATAGGAAATATTTAATGACTTAAAAATAGGTGAGAAGATTAGATGGATAGGTAGGTAGGTAATTAGGTAGGTAGGTAGATATGTGGGTAGATACTCAGCTAGCTAGCTAGATCTGAGTGAAATGTAATAGTAGGATAAGGACTAAAAGATCCTAATTTCTCATCCAGGCAGTGTTTGAGCAGAGAGTTTTAGGCAAATAAATTGTCTTCAGAGGATGTAGTCACAGGTACAAATTACTTTGTACATGGAGACCATGATGGCTTTATGTTTCTCCTTGGCTTGACTAAGTTTAGTTCCTTCCTGGGTATAGGCCCCCTAGCTTCTCGTTTCTTAGAAAATTTGCAGTTGTAAATTCTTTCTCTCTTTGAGACATTTTTTTTCTCCCAGCCTCTTGCCAGTTTCACAACCACGAATATCTTCCTAAAAGACCTGGGAGCCACTACTTTCAAATGTAATCATCAAGAAAGATGAGCTTGCTAACAAGCTCTGGGAATCTACTATAAGCATGGTGATTATAGTTAACAGTACTGTATTATATACTTGCAAGTTGCTAAGAGAGTACATCTTAAATGTCCTCCTCACAAAAAAAGAAATGGTAATTATGTGACAGGATGGAGGTGCTAACTAGTGCTATGCTAGCAATCATTGTGCAATATATATGTATCAAATCAACAGATTCTACACCTTAAACTTACACAATATTATATGTCAATTTTATCTCAATAAAGTTGGGAGGGCGAGATATGGCCCCATATCCTAGTCTCTTTGGGAACATAGGAACCTAACTTCAATAAGCACAAATTATTAAGCACAGATGGCCTACTCAACTGACTTAATCTCTCCACGAATGTCCTCCAGTACTTTTCAATTAGCTCACCCCGGTGCTTAAAATTCTCCTACCGTTGTGTCACGAAAGTTGAAGTCAGTCTCTCTTTCCTGTTGTAATAGTCTTGAGTCAAGTCTTTCCTTTCCTGTTCCATTTGATGCAATTTTTGTTTCTTTGTTTCCTTTTTTTTTTTTTTTTTTAATTTATGGGCCATAAATCCCAGGGAGGAAACTTAAATCATGAAAATAATGTGATGTTAAAGTCCACCTCTTTCCTAATTCAGATTCTACAAATGAAAACCACAAATTTCCTTATTCCAAACATCATCTTGTTTAAAGATTCAAGTGTTTGTTATTGTATACAACAATGCAGAGAACTGGGCATCACTTAGTGGAGTCCAATCTGCTACGGTGTTGTTGAAAATAAATCTGCAATTTATACCAAATTTACAAATGCATACTCAACCCAGCCATACCACATTTAGTAATCTAGACCATACAGATAAGAGCATCGATGTTTCTGTATATATACAAATATATTTATCACTGTTATTTTAGTGGCTAAAGCATGTATATGAACTGTCCCATTCCATGGAAGTGGGTTAAATATGTATTATATCTACATCATGAATATTCTGAAGCCAAAAAAAAAAAAAAACAACAAACAAAAAACAAAAACGAAAACAAAAAACGCTGGATTTGTTATACTGATAAATAAATACTAAATACTGTTGGAGGGAGATGAAACAAATATTAAGAGAAATTGTTGCATGTTATATGTTATATGCAATCACTAAAGTTATACAAAAATCTCTATGTATGTTTCCACAGATGTGTAAAGGAGATATACTAGCAAGCTAGTACTGTTTCCTAAGGGAAACAAAAGAAACAGTAAAAAGGCAAAGAAATTGCATTTTCTTTATAAAAATCTGCATCTTTTCTACAGTTATAGAAAATATATTTTTTTACATATCAAAAATATTTTAATTAAATCAAGTTTTGTGGGAATTGACTGATTCTGTGTGGAAAGTTATAATTGATACAAACTTTATGACAGTTAAAGATGAAAAACAGTGCTTGAAGGGGAAAAACATACCCACACACATACAAAACAGGTTTATCTTTACAAAAATGTATGTGAAAAATAATAATATAAATTTGTTTAGTAAGACTGTCCTAGCAGCAAAAGAACTGTTGATCCTAGCAGTGGCAAAACGATTCTAGCATAGCAATAACAAAATATTACGAGACTACAGGGCACATGAACTAATTTGCTTATCTGTCTGAGAGGATCCATTTTAGAGGAAATTCAGAAAGTAGAAACCAATTCCAAAATATATCCCTTGAACTTGATCTGTTAGTTAAATGCTTAATTTATGTATCCATTAAATACAGAAAGAAGGAAGGGAATCACTTGGAATGGTTATTTATTTTGTATTAACTTTCCTATAAACTTTGTAAGTGCTATTAGCTGATCTAGGATCAATTGAGTATGATTTTGGTTTAGATCATGAATCTTTTAAGGTGAAATTATTTTCAATTTGTGATGGATACCTGCCATATCAGAGAGATTTTATTTTGTAGTTTATTACAACTTCCTGTAATTAAATAAGCTCCAAAGTAGGGAAAATATTTTTTAAAAATTGAAACTACCAAATATGGGATATTTCTAAACAATCTCTTGGATAGACATTAGTTTGTTGTAATTCATTTGACTTCTATATTTTCAAGTACACATGATATTTACTTTAGAGAAATTAAATCTTTATTAATAGAGGACATTAAGTTATGCTAATCTGTTTGAAGAGTGTAGTTCTGACTTAACAGCTTTCAAATGATTTCAGAAAACTGTTCTCAGTAAACATTTCTAAGCAATAAAGTTTTGCTACCTTGTTCAATAGACAGCATGGCTTCACTCTTATGTTGTAACACTCTGAAAGCATGAATACAGAGGGAACAAGGAGCTGTATGAAAGTATACAGAATGTCAATACTGCGTTTAGAAAAAGCAATTTATTTTTAGTACTTCTATTTTAGCAGTAAGTGATATATGCACGTACATGTATATATGTGTGTGTATTTCTGAATGAGTTGAATGACAGCAATCAGTTAAATTATGTGAAGCTTTAAAAGAAAATATATATTTATACTGATGACTTCTAAGAGTACAATCACGATTCAGTACTTTATATGCATTCCTTCCACACTCCTAGATTTGACCTAAAATAATCAATAACATACATACTAAAAAAGTGACTCCTTACTATCTCACAGCTGCTTCTAAACCTGATTTACCAGGCACACAAATTATGTTTGCATTCATAATTTACCTTCAATTATTAAGTACATTAAATGGGATTACAATATATTCCAAACATCATTTTAGATTGCTAGATTGAAGATGAAGATAGAAAGAGGTTTTAGTGTAGAGATAAGAGACTGTTGATTTTAAGTTAAATCACTTAATCTCTGTGTAATTCCCATTCCTTATCTTAAGATTTGACATAAATCTTTTGTCTAAACATAGATGGCAGATGTTGATTTTAAACAATGTCATAATCCCCTGGTTGTTGGTTGTAAAAAAAGAGAAAACCTTGTTGTTTTGGTGTTCAACAATTTATGGCCACACTCTCATTACATCCGTTTATCTAGCTTGATATCTCTTTTTGTGAAAACAGTGGTAGAAAATTAAGTATTGGCTGATTCACATTTAATGTATTCTAAAATATTATTTAATGTAAGACTAAAATTAGAATCTTTACTTGCAGAATTAGCTTGTATTGATTAGAGATTATCAACAAACTTAAATACCCTGGTGTTTTCTTATAGAACGATTTCATCTTTTCTGAGCCCTGACCCTGTCGGCAGTAAAAAGTGGGATACCTATTTCATGGTAAGGCTCTTAGACTTAGAGAGAACTTGACCAGAGAACTTATGGAAGAAATATACCTTCCGAAATCAAGGGTTTTATAGGATAGAGAACTTTTAATGGAATGAGGATGTTTTTACATCTGTTCTCTGGTTGTCTAAGAATCAGTTCCACTTAGTTATTTCCTCCGGTTCAGGTGATCAAGTGATCAGGTTCAGAAGTCAATTTTAAACCAACAAAATTCAATATAGATAGATAGATGATAGATAGATAGATAGATGATAGAAAGATCATATATATTTTGTATATACAGCTATATTACATAACTTTATTTATTTTCCCAAAATAGTTTAGTTCCTTTTTCTCCCCCAAAGGGTATATTCTTATTTTGTTAACTTTCGTATACACTCTATGAAGGCAGGGATCCTGTCAATGTTTTTATTCAATGTTGTCTCTCCAGTGACTAGAATCGAAGTCCATAACATGCAAAAGCACTTAATATGTATTTGTTTACTGTATGAATGAATGAAGGGTTTAATGTGTAAAGGAGAAAACCATTGTTTCCATTAGCAATAAGGGATATCTTTTCAGACCACCTCTTTCTCTAGGAATAGTGTTATAAACAATTTATTTGTAAATTATTATACTTGGAATACACAGTGGGCCATTTACTTCTTATGACATTTATTTTACATGTCCCCTGTTCCCTAGCTATTTAGAACTTCCCCTAGATTTTATGATTACCTCTAGTATGAGCAGACATCATATAGCAGAATTTTAAAATAAGTTGGCCCCAATATTTGACACTTTATTTCTTGTCTGGAAAAATCACTAAATTGCATAGTTCAATACTTAAAGGGGAAAAGACAGTAAAATTCCCTCATTTGTTTTGGGGAGCACCAATAAGTTTGGAAGTCACTGCTGAATATTTAATTACAAATTTGTAATTAGTAAAAAGGGTATAAAATCTATATTAGTGGAACTTTGGTGTACTGTACATAACATTCATTTAATTAGTATGTGTTTCAGAAAAGAAAAAAAAATGGAAAATATTAAGTACAGTTTTTGCTGTATTATTTTTAACTTCTTTAAAGCAAACTCGATGCCACGCATGGGCTCAGACTCATGACCCCAAGATTAAGAGTCATGTGCTCTGACTGAGCCAGCCAGGCACCCCAATAGTACAGTTTTAAATGGAAATAGCTGTGGAGCAAAAAATTACATTGACATACATTTGGCATTTTCTTACTGAGAAGTAAGAGTGACCTAATTGTACTTGAAATATGGATTAATTGATTTCAGTTCATCACCCTTCTCAGATTAGGACACATTGTTATCATGTGTCCCTGAAATGTCTTTCTTTACTTGCTTATTAATTTCTCTCTTTATATTTTCTGTCCCTTTCTCTAATCACTGATAACATGCTGACTTATTTTAAACTAAGTTGTATTTGTAAAGACTTTTCAAAATCCGTTTTTAAACATGCTTTTTAATCACGCTTTCGTATCCATGTTTTAAAATTTATATACATAAAGGTTACATATTTGCATATCTTTCTATATGACTGTATACATATGCATATACATGCATGGCATATATATACACATATGTACACATAATGATCTTTTCTTTCAGTAAGACTCCTATACACATATACACACATATGTATACACACATATACACATGTCATATATACATATATATGTATATATATCATTTATTATATATATCATTTATTATGTTTTTTTTTAATTTTTCAATGTTTATTTATTTTTGAGAAAGAGAGAGAGAGAGAGAGAGAGAGAGAGAGCATGAGTGGAGGAGGGGCAGAGATAGAGGGAGATACAGAATTCGAAGCAGGCTCCAGGCTCTGAGCTGTCAGCACAGAGCCCCATAAGGGGCTCAAACCCACCAACCACAAGATCATGATCTGAGCTGAAGTTGGACGCTTAACCGACTGAGCCATCCAGGTGCTCCTCCGATGTTTTTAATAACTAGCTTTTTTTTTCTTTTTTTCTTTCTTTCCCGTTCCCTTTCCTTTCCTTTCCTTTCCTTTTTCCTTTCCTTTCCTTTTTCCTTTCCTTTCCTTTCCTTTCCGTTTTCCTTTCCTTTCCGTTTTCCTTTCCTTTCCTTTTTCCTTTCCTTTCCTTTTTCCTTTCCTTTCCTTTCCTTTCCTTTTTCCTTTCCTTTCCGTTTTCCTTTCCTTTCCGTTTTCCTTTCCTT
>NW_026057577.1:134642028-134825801 GCF_023721935.1 Panthera uncia | reverse complement strand
TTCCGTTTTCCTTTCCTTTCCTTTTTCCTTTCCTTTCCTTTTTCCTTCCCTTCCCTTCCCTTCCCTTTCTTAGTTCTATCCAAGTTTCTATATACATGTCTATGAACACACGTGATCTGCTGCTCTGTACTGTGGCATAGGGGCTCCATGAAATGTGGCTACCACTACATTCGGTTTATTTACTCTGCTTCCAGTGATGGATTCTAGAGCTGGAAACTTTGAGTGAATTTTTACCTCCCAACATTTATTTTTAGTTTTTTCTCCAAATATTAACTTAAATTCCACAGAGTACATACAGATTTTGCATATAGATAAATTTGTATCCTCTTAAGAATTTATTAAGCATTCACCATTCTCATTCATACCAGTATTTGGTTACATTAGTGATGACAAAGAGCTATAAATATCTCCCGGCTGCCGACATTAATGACCGATGGTGGTAAGAATGCTATGGGATGGAATAAAACAGCCAGCAGTTTATTCAATTATCGTAATATTTTAAATATTCCAAGATTCCATATGTTTTTCACCAATAACTCAATGTGTAATTCCCCCATGTCAACAAAGAAAAGTATTGGATTGACACTCCCTATTGGCCTTATATAATTTATGTTTTTTGTTGGGGGGAAAACTAATAATTATTTTTCACTTACGAATTTAGCAACAAAAAATCTTACGGCTTCCTGTGATCCAGACACTGTTTTTGAGAGTAGGGGTATGGTAGTGAATAAAGTGAAAGAGAAACTTTAAGTAGGCTAGTCAGGAAAAGACTATTTAGAATGTGAGATACAAAGATTTATAGAAGGGAAGGAACTGAATCACACCTTATCTATGAGAAGAACATTCCAGGAAAAGGAAGGAGGAAGTGCAAACCTTAGAACAAGAAGCATGATTAGATGTTTGCATAAAACATGGAAGCCAATGTAGATGGAGCAAACTGTTGAGGGAGGGAGAAACAGGACCTGGAGTAAAGGGAGCAGGGGTGGAGTGGTTCATCTCTGACCATTCAGGTCACTGGAAAGACCCAGGCTTTTTTTTTTTCTGAGTAAGATGGAGAGCCAGTGACTGGTTTGTTGCTAAGAGGTAAGTTATGACTTAGAAATCTTTTGGAGTACTTAGGCTACTTGTGAACAAATTTGGAAAAAAATAGAAAATGCAGCTATTAAAAAAGCATTTAAATGTTTAAATTGTTACATAAGAAGTAGAATAGTGTAAACAAAGAACTTCTTTAAAGAAACTTGAATATGTGAGAATATTCTCCTTTTAATACTAATTAGTACTGTCAATCTGAATAAGTCACTCAGTCTCTTTGGCCTCAGCTTCCCACTGGCTGAGAGAGATTGCCAGGTGGAATTTCTAATGTTTCTTCCATTCCAGGTCAAAGTTTCTAGGACTCTGAGCTCTGAGTCAACTCCCTATGCCTTGTTGTTCAAGTTGTTAGGCAGATAAATGAGTAGTTTTGTGTTTTACTCACTTTGTCACATTGTCTTTTGTTGTTTGGGGGAAAGGCATTTTTCTTTTCTTTTTTGATACTAGAGTACGAAACAACTTTAGTTTGGTGAAAGGAGATAGTATACCAAAATTTGTGGTTCACTTTTATTCTTTTTTCTATTCTTTTGCAAGTTCACACACTTTTTAGAAAAATAAGTCTCAGGCAAATTAGCTAAACTTTATAGCTATCACTGAAATAGATAGGTACAAAGGACAGTAATATATTGAGAGGTTATAATCCTACATTTTAAACTCCATATCTATTCATTTAAGCCAAAGTAGATGGAATTCATTTTCTTTGTAAGTTGGAATAGTAGTAGGAGTGGATAAAAGTCGAAGAGAATGACATTTGGATGAAAATGAGATTACTTCACACAAAAATAGCATTGTCTAAAAGGTGCATCTATTTGCATTAAAGATGTGGACAGCCAGAAACCACAAAGTAAAAGTGTGGGTGCCACTGGGTCTGTGGTATTATGCACTTTGGCTATATAAAAGCTACAGCTATGACAATAACATTTATTAAAAACCCACAATATGCATACACTGGTTCCTCTCCTCTGTGCAAAACTTAAAACTGGTTCCTCTCAATTTTTTAAATGACTCTCTAATATTAGCCAAGGAAAGTGGATGTTTCTTCCATCTGTGGTTCCAAATTAAATTTCCCCTGAAATCCATACCTTCCAAAGGTCAGAATCATGAACTATTCTGAGAATTCCCTACCAGGTTATTACAGCTGTCATTTTCAGAGAACTGATTACCAGCCCTACTTTACTCCAGATTTCAATTGAAAAATGTGAACCACAACAATTTTGAAGCCATACATTTTTAACTTTCTGCAATAAAGATCAATTCTCAGTAAAGCATAGTTCACCATAATGTTGTGAAATGTTGTGAAACATTTCTCAAATGCAAGAATGTGGCCATGAAGAATTTGATTTTTGTATTTTGTATGTGTAATGCTGTTTCCATACAGAATCCATAATGGTCATTACAAACCTCACTCATCTTTTAAATATGTTTAACATTGTGCTGATGTATAGACCTGAAGTAGAAAACTAATAGCATTTTTGACTTTATCAATTTCCTCTCAAAGCTATTTTCCAAGGTAAATAATTTATACATATATATATATGCACTTACACTTTCAGTTAAATAATATTTATATAATACCTACTATATGAATCAGTAATAAAAACTGATCAGCATTTTAGATAGTATAAATAGCATTTTGACATCATTAATCATGGCCATAAAATGATACCTAAAATTAATTTCATTCACAATAGCAGAAAACTTCAAAAAATTTGTTTGGATTTCCCAAATTTTGCCTTTATTTCAGAGACTAGTTTCAATATTTTTATTGAACAAGATTTTCTATCAAGGACTATTTAAGTTCTGCATATGCTTATTAAAAAACCGTTAGTCAGGTGCTAGAATACAGTGGCTGTTATGACACTTAAAAATATTGTCCTCGTCCTTAAGAGACAATCAAGAGAAAAAAAAAAAATCATTCATCTATTTATTCAACAAACAGTTTTCAAGGGCAGTCTGTGCACCTGGAACTGGTTATAATGCCCAAAACTCATTTAGTTCCTTTTGATGACAAGGATAATAAGAAGCATTTACTGTCATCAAATATGTAGTGTGGATGCATAAACAAAAGTGACTAAAGCACCAGGGGAAGAAAGTATCATTAAGAGATGACGAAGAAATTCACTTTCTACAAAATAGCTAACTAAAGTTTAGCTAGTGACAAAACACAGTGGAACATCAAGATGTGAATAGCTCCTCTAATTATATAATAATAGGGTTTTTTTAACTTCTGAAACATGTTTTACTCACTTTATGCAAGCATATATGTTAAAATAATTTATTCAAATTAAATAATTGAATTCATAAAGTGCAAAAAAATTATCTTGTCAACTTTAGATGTACATGTGATTACAGTTGACTTTGTAAAAAAGGGAATTCAATTAGATAGTCAAGAAAATAAAAACGAATAAAGAGCAAAAAGAAAGTAAAAAAGAAATGTACAAAGTGCTTTTTAGACTGTGTAAGTGCAGGGGAAAATACACACACACACACACACACACACACACACACACAGGACTAGGTAAATTAGTCCCTATGTCAAGAAACTAGAAAAAAAGAAATATTTCAACTAGAAATTGCATAAATGGAGTTTATATAAGTTGGCAATCAAGTAACCAGGGTGTGATTTAAAAAAAAAAGTTGTCATAAAGGAATACTCCAAGAGTGCTATCCTGGGATACTGGGAAAACATGTAATTAATGTAGATTGAGCAGACATTTTTTTCTAAGAAGGGGTCATTCACTGAATTCCAGGTGTGTTGAATTTAAGTTGCTTACAGGGACTCCAGATGGAGATGTCAGGAAGCAGTTGGGAAAGCAATTTTCACTTTAGGAGAGTCTAAAAAGATGAAATCTACATAGAAGTTCAAATCTTGGAATATATGAAATCCTCAAAGTTGGATAGCTTATAAGAGAGTAAAAGCACTGTCATGACACAGGTTTTTTTTTTTTTTTTAATAATATGCATAACAGAAAAAAGCAAATTAAAAAAAGTGACTTTGAAAGTAAGAGTAAAATGAACAGCTTATACTAACACGGAAAAGAGAAACTTTTCACAGGAAATTAACATCAATGACAGTTACTCTAGGAAAATCTAATTACTTAAGGACCACATACACCACTTTCTCTCTCTCTCTCTCTCTACTCTCTCACTGTCATTCTTCATAGAATAATTTTTAGCTTTGGGTTGAAATGTAACATGGATCATAAGTGTTAAAATCTGAATGTGGTTGAGGTTTTAGAGACAGGAAGTGTATACTGCTTTTGCCAGTATTTGTCTGAGAAGGAAAGAAAACATAGAAATAAAATGAGATTTTTTTAATGTATACAAACATTTTAAGGCAAAATATTTTGAATTAGATACAGGAAGATAGTAAGTTTGATTTAAATGTCATATTGATAGGAAGACAACCCACCAAGAAAGGAACATCTCAAATGTACAAAGACAACATTTTTTTTAAAGGTCAGACTCTTGGGAGTAATTAAATAAATTAATTTTTTTACTTAAAAATGTTTTAAAAAAGTCCTTTGATTGCTTTTTATGAATTCATATTGGCTTTTGTTTTGTTACTGCTGACTATAATGTAGAGGCCATGACATTGGTAATAAATATTTTATCTCTATGGTATATATTTATTTAAATTTCTTCCATTAATCCTGTAATCATCACTTTTCAGATATTAATATGCTCTGTTCCCAATTCGTGTTTATTAAAAATTTCAAGATTTTAAAATAAATATTTTGTTGACCTTATAAATACTCTCAAATGTCCAATGGTTGTAGCTTCGTGAGCCATCAAAAATTGCGAATAAAAGTAGTTATTTAATTTAGACACAATCAATAAACTTAAGTAACAGATATTTTCATTGAAATATTCATTGAAAACTGAAGTGTGCTGTCCCATCAAAGCCTCGTAGTAGGGGCGCCTGGGTGGCGCAGTCGGTTAAGCGTCCGACTTCAGCCAGGTCACGATCTCGCAGTCTGTGAGTTCGAGCCCCGCGTCAGGCTCTGGGCTGATGGCTCGGAGCCTGGAGCCTGCTTCTGATTCTGTGTCTCCCTCTCTCTCTGCCCCTCCCCCATTCATGCTCTGTCTCTCTCTGTCCCAAAAATAAATAAAAAACGTTGAAAAAAAATTAAAAAAAAAAAAAAAAAAAAAGCCTCGTAGTAAATTATCAACACCACCAAATCTCCTGCATTGTGGATCAGAGTCAGTATTGTCATCATGTTGATGACATGAGATCGAGAAACTAATATATTTTAAGACCATTTTAGTTTTTAAATGATAAATGTCATATTTTCCAAAATAAATCATAATAAACATTTTATAACAATCCCAGAAGCATTCAAACCACTATGTCCTTCTAGTGTTAATAATTTGGTTCATAGATTAGAATTATTTCATAAAAAGTTTGTGGCAGGTCACATGTTACCCAGCATATTGATAGACTAAATTATTAAATAATCTAGAAGTACTCTAGGTAAGGTGGTCATGGGACTTAATATGTAAACAAGGATACTTTGGAGAATTAAAGGGATGCTATAAATGATTGCATAGGAACAATACGTGTGAAGCAGGACTATTCTAGGCAAACCAGGATGCACGTCTCCATTACTACAGATCATATTCATTTAAATATATTCATCTGTTTTATTAGATATGAGAGCATAGTATTTGTTACATTAACTCTTCCTGCCAAACAACTACTCAGTGTCATTTATGGAAGCAATTTCTCCATAACACCTTTTAAGACAAAGCTTGTGTGTGTGTGTGTGTGTGTGTGTGTGTGTGTGTGTGTGAATGCACACAAAATAATCATTTGATTATTAGTAGCAGATGCCTCTCATCTTATGTACTCTTAAGCCTAACTTCAAAGTCATACATGTATATATTATTTACTTGGCACAAATCCAATACTATTAACTAATGAAATGTGAAATCCAAAAGGCATAAAAGGGCTAAATAGAAAAAAAGCAGCCCGAGGACACCATTCAGCATTCAAATACACGTGTAGGAGATATGAAGGTGAAGAAATAAACTTTCTTGTATCTCTTCCTGTGTTTATAGATGATATGATGTGAATAATCACTAACAGTTCTCATTTAAATATACAAGTTACCCTTGGGCATCAATTATAACTAACTGAGGACATAAGCAACAGCTAAAAGCTGACAAATGTGTGTGTAGAAAGCCCCTTAAAACATAATCACTTTCCCATCAAAGAAGAAGCAAGGATATCATAACCAGGCAATTGGGACACCTTGTCAGTTATGTATAAATTGGGCAATAAAGAAAATAGCTTGACATAAGGGATGCCACATCCTGGGAGGACTGCTCAGGGAATGGAATCTTGACTTCAATTTGGACTTGTCTGCTATAAGCCATCAACAACACCAGACGATGCCAGGTCGCACAGCAGAATTAATTTATAAATATTCCAATAGACAATGGAAGGGTTGCTAAAATCTTCTTATACTGTAAGCAAAATATTCTTTTGTTTTTAGTTAGAATCTTGGAAAAATAGGCTATGAATTATATCTAAAACAGAACAAAATGTGAAAGATATTTTGGATTTGTTTTAAAAACAATGTCCTCAAGTACAAATTTCCACTCACCCTTTACTCTTGAGCTATAGCCCTGAATATCTTTCCATGTGCAAGAGATCTTCATCTAGTGCATCCACTGTTCTCTCCAATACAATACCCTAAAAATGAATGTACTACTTTTCACCACTTTCCCTGTTGGTATTTCCTATTTTGATAATGAAGCCTTACTTCAGGTACGTGAGCATTATCACAGATTGGGTTCTCTGAAAGCAGAGACTGAGATGGTGTTTGAGGTGAGATCCTTTGGGTTTTTTTTGTTTTGTTTTTGATTTTTTAAGAATTGTCTGTCAAAGGAAGGGAAGGAAGCAGGTTTGAGCAGAGTGTAGTCAGAGTGGCATGTGGGCTGATGAAGACTTAGGCAAAGCTTGGCTCATCAAAATGGTTCTTAGCCAACTTCAAATCCTTGGGCCCTTTTATGTGCCTTTTGATCACTCACTGGATACAGGCTGCACTTGGGAAGGGAGTGATCTCGGGACAAGGGTGTCCATGCAGATATCACGTCCTGGGGAAGGGAAGCCTGAGGACTCTGGGGATGTAGCACCTGTCCACCACATTCCACATTTCACTCCCACATACCAGCATTCACCAACCAGTTCCAATAAATACTGACTTTTTTTTTCTATCTGCTATGTATTTTACAGCTTGGCTGCTACTGTCTTAGTCTTGACTATCTTTTCTTTTTTCTTAGTATTTGTGCCCATTTCCTTGCTCACTTTCATACCTGGGTAGCCTGCCTGAATGGTCCTCTTTCATGAACTGCTTCAACTACGTATCAACTTCCCTTGCCTTCTAGATGGATCCTTACCATCATTGGCTAACTTCTTTAAACACCCATTTGCCTACACATAGTCCAATTGAATCACAATACTTCTGTCTCTGTGCCACGGTCTTCAATGTCTTTATCTTCTTGTTCATGCTCTTTCCTCTGATACTGGTGTTATCTTTTACCCCTTTCATGCCAGCCTGGTAAAGTTTCACTCTTTTGTAAGAACACTGTCCACCAGCACTAGTTTTTACTTCTTCTTTGAACTAGCTCCATCACAAACAAAAACTTCAGCCCATGTTAGAATGTCTATTTAGAAATATTAGTGTAACATCTGTATGAGCAATTCTTGAGGAAGTGCCTGGTACATGTGGGCAATGACAAGAAGTTTTGTCTTGAGATTTAAGAAAAGCAATGGGGGTGAGGAGAGAAGGTGGGAAGGAGGTGGTTGGGGAAAATCAACTGGTTAAAAATGAGATGTTTTAAGTCACCTAAGCATTTAGAACAACCTACTTGCCAAATAATTAATCATCTCTGTGACATCGAGAAAGTTACTTTACCTCTCTGAGTTTTATTACCTAATATATAAAAGACTGCTAATAACACATCATAGAACTTAAATAGAGAGTCAAGTCATCTATAGTTTCTGGCACACAATTTGTGTTCAATAAATGATAACTATTAAAACTCTGGGTTCTGGGGTCAGCTGATTGAGATTTGTCTGTTCTACTTGCTGGCAAAATAATTAGCTTGGTTTTAACAAGTTATTTTCAAAGATACGTGTGAAATCAAAGTACCTCGTGCTTCGTAAGATAATGTGTTAAATATTAAGGGTAAAATGATGAGAAACAAAATTAAATGTACCATGCCCCTGCACTAAAAATCTTACAGTTTTAAAATCTTAGCCATGCTTGTTTTAATTGCCTGATTTTGTTTTTTAAAATGTAGAAGAATATCATTCTTCGATGTAAAGTTCTGTGGGTGTTTCATTAAGATGTTATTTCCATTCAAGCATATTGAGTTACATGCTAATATGAACATTATTTCTAAAACTAAGTTGCTTTACAGAGTGGATCTGGAATCCTTGCTCATTACGGTTCTATGAGTGAAGTGGATCCAAAACAATTTTCTAAAGAGAATTTGAGTCCTTAATGTGGACATGCCCACAGCTCACCCCTGATGGCTTTATTGAGATTTTAAGCCTCTGTAAAAGGATTATAACCCTAACCCCACCTTGACTATTCCTGAGGAACATGGCTCCCAATTCTCTTAGCTGCATAGAAGAGCTGAATTTCTGGCATTTGCCAGGAGTAAAATCTCAAATCAATGTCAGCCAAAATTTACTATAAGAATTGTGACACTAAATGATTTATTTTCAAGGACATAGTCTAGCCTGACTTCAAAACTGATTTTGCTAAGTTGTGATTGTGGGGTGGTGCCTTAGGTAACTCATTTCTAAGTCCCTTTAGAGGATGTTGGGAGGGAGCTGATTGAAAAAACTGGGGTGCCCTGAGTGCAGAGGGTTTGATCTACTTCTTTTTTGATGCATTGCAAACATGTAGTGTTCACATCTGACACGCGGTAGGCTGAATAAATATTTGTGGATACATGATTCCAATTTATTACAGAGCCTTCATCAGTATTACCACTTTCTAATTATTTTACCAAGAAGCATCGAGTTTTCCCTGGACAATTAGTTTATTTTTACATCAAGGCCATTTAAGATTGTGACGAAAACGAGTTCTCTCTCATCAATTTTCAAAAGTTTGGTAATAAATTCTGTTCAACTCAGGTAACTCATACGGGTCACTATAGGGTATAGTTTAAGCTCAATTCTCAGCTATCCTTTGTAGTAGAAGTTTCGTCTTTGTAATTTTTTTTTCTTGTTTTTATTTTAGATTCTTTGGAAGTCATTTGAAATTCTTTCTGGAATCAGCAATATGCATAGCAAAGAAGGAGATTTAGCCTAAATTTCCTTTCTAGTCTAAAATTAAACTGGATTTCTTATCATTATGATGCTTTAGACAGTTAGGTGTTACTGTAAATGGCCCAGGATGACAAACATATCCCTCAAGGTCCTTACCTGTTTTCTCCCTTACCCCATCTCTACTCCATTCCTAACAAAAATAAATTATTTTGACCAGTTATCACTGGGGAGCTGCCACCTATATTAAGCAACAGTTGTGCTATTTTTTTACAAACATTTTACTTTGAGGGGTGCCTGAGTGGCTCAGTCGATTAAGCATCTTGACTCTTGATTTCAGTTCAGGTTATGATCTTGTAGTTCATAAATCCTTAACTCGGCCACGTCAGCAAATTCCTTTTCCAAATTAGGTAACATTTACAAGTTCTGGGAATTAAGACATTTTAGGAAGGCCATTATTCAGTCTACCACAATGTCTTAAGTGCAAATATTCACGATATACAAAAAAAAAAAATCATTTTCTAAATGAGAGAAAAGCAGATATAGATAATCAATTATACAAAGTGATAAAACATATTCAATAACAGTACAGATGCAAGTCACTTAGCAAGGTCTATAGTACCACACCATAGCTCACGTGGAAATACAAAGGTCAGTTCAGATTGTGTATTGAGGTTGGCATAAAAACATAATTCCAGTAACAATGAGAGTGTTCACAATATACTCCCTGTTCTCTCACATTTTTGTCTAAGCCTATCAGGTTAGCACAAGAATATGTATGTTTCTAAATATTCCAAGAATTTAGGGGATTAACAGAACAACAACACAAAAAACTATATGCTTAAAAATCCTTGGGGTGCCTGGGTGGCTCAGTTGATTAAGCATCTGACCTCGGCTCAGGTCATGAGCCCATGGTTCATGAGTTCGAGCCCTGTGTCGGGCTCTGTGCTGGCAGCTCAGAGCCTGGAGTCTGCTTCTGATTCAGTATCTCCCTATCACTCTGTTCCTCCCCGCTTGCACTGTGTCTCTCTCTCTCTCTCAAAAATAAATAAACATTAAATTTTTTTTTAAATAAAATACACAGCAAGTGAAAAGGAAGATTAAAAAGACAAACACCAGAGCGCCAGAAGAAATGGTGGATAAAAGTACTGATACCTTTATATATTTAAAATGCAAATGTACGTAAGCTATCAGATGTAATTGATGAGTGTCAGACTATAATTATTTTCTTTATAATGCTTTAAGGTTACAGGAGGTCATCAAGAGACTCCTATTCCATGAGTCCCTCAAGAAACAACAAGTACTTTGTTAGATAGTTTCTGCCAGTCAATGTTCTTCCAAAATGAACCATGTTAACAAGGTTTTTAATTTGTGGAGAAGGAGCCAAATAAAAGGCCTATCTTAAGTCCTCTGGCTCCCCAGTCTTCCCATAAATAAATAAACAAACAAACAACAAAGATAAAAATATAATAAATCATGCTGGTGTGGCTCATCTGACTAAAACTTTTATATCTAACTTGATAACACTCCAGTTTGACATCTTCCTCTCTGGCATGTTGAAATTCCTTTATTTCAAGCAAGCCTGTCCCATAGCATCCATCTAACAGAGAGGAAAAATGCATCTTGTTATCCATATGACCACCTTGAGGGCACACTGGAGCTTGCAGAGCACATGGTGATACTTATGGTGTCAATAACAATGTCTAAATAACACAAGTTTTAATTGTAGTCATCTTTTATCGGCATGGTTGCTCCCTGGGCTCTTTTTAATTCAATCATATTGAAATGCGCTGTCCTGATTTTCATGAATTAGGGCAAAGTCACCCTTACTCACCATCTGAAGTCTCAGATGTTCCTTCCCACCCAGTAATGAAAATGAAAATTATTTTCCTTGGCAACTCAGATGGCATTCTGGTTAATTATGTGGATGTAATTCTTAGATTATTTGCATATTTTATAGCTAGAAAGCCCTTTACTTTATTATGGGTTCTCTTTGTTTTCAACTTTCTTAAAATATGATTTATTTATTTCGTTATTTTATTTTAAGAACTTATTAATTTTTCCTGAAATTATTTTTGCAATTAGGCAGGCTCTAATATATATTTAAGATATTCATTCTAGTTTTTTATTAATTTCACCTTATTTATAAGTGGTGCCCACAATCCAAATATGATGTGTCCCCAAAACTTTTATGTTCATAAGGGGACAACTTATAATAGAAGCTAAAAATAATAAAGACATAAATAATTGGATTGAGTATCTTTTGAAATTTTTCAAGGATTGTTCCCAAACTACACTGAATTTGGAGGTAGGTACATACTGCTTGCCTGAAAGAAAGAAAGAAAGAGAGAGAGAGAGAGAGAGAGAGAGAGAGAGAAAGAAAGAAAGAGAAAGAAAGAAAGAAAGAAAGAAAGAAAGAAAGAAAGAAAGAACAAAAAAACACAGAAATACATTACTGGCAAAATTATTATATATTGTAGTTAATAAAAAAATTATATGTTTGCAAATCATGAACTAAAATGGATTCTTTTGAGTGGACATGCTATCAAATTGGATATTCTTTACAACTATGTTGACTGGATTATGGGGTGGGTATACTCTGAATAAACAGACATAATAGATTTCTAATTTTTAAGGTAATCTCTTTTTAATGAGAGGCTGTACAGCTGCACAGCTGGTCAATGGTCAGCAGCAGGGATTTCAGATGGTAAGTCTAAAAAAACAAAAGATTCTCCCATTATTTCAGTTTTCAAATTTAAAAATACCCTAATATGGCTATAATGTCTTAAACCTGCCATATATTGAATATGCAACAATTTGTATGGGCTTAACATACATAATTTCACTCAATAGTCTTAATAATCCTGAAGACAGTCATTGTTGGAAACTTTTAGAGAAGAGGAGTTCATAGTCGGCATAACAACCATGGTTGAACCCCAGACAGAGTTAGAACTAAAACCCAGGTCTGATGACCTTAGTTTTTATACTGTGCTTCCAGAATCTGAAGATATAAACAAGTTGGACTATTGTTCCAATAAAGTCTACGCGGTTTTATATGATACTCCTTACTTCCTACAGAGTAAGAGACGACAGAAGTTCAGGTTTATATCTCCTGTATCAGGACAGGTCCACAGGGCTAATAGTTTCTAAAAATGTTAGTAATCAAATATTTTCCTTCCATAGCTACTCCAGAGGATGAAGAGGAAGACAAAGAAAAATAAGTTACATATGTTATACCTGAGTCTGTGTGATGATAACTGACTTCAACACAACTGGATCTTTAGTCATCTTTCTCTTAAATTTTAAAGAAACAGAATGGTATTGAAAAAAAAAATCTTCACTAATTTATAATCTTCTGTTAACAAGTTTCTCTTGGGCCCAGGACAAGGCAGTCCACTTTACTGCTGTAGGTTTCCTAACGCATAAAATGTCTGTGATTTTTGGGATATTGAACTCTTAAGTTGTTTTTTTTTTTTTATTTTTTTTAATGTTTATTTATTTTTGACAGAGAGAGAAAGAGAGAGAGAGAGAGAGAGAGCATGAGCAGAAGAGGGGCAGAGAGAGAGGGAGACACAGAGTCTGAAGCAGACTCCAGGCTCCAAGCTGTCAGCACAGAGCCTGACACGGGGCTGGAACTCACAGACCACGAGATCATGACCTGAGCCGAAGTCAGACGCTCAACCGACTGAGCCACCCAGGCGCCCCTTGAACTCTTAAGTTTTAAAATTCAATGACTTGATCAGATTTCTGATTCCAGACAGATGGAGTAGATGTATGTTTTCCTATTCCTCCCACTGAGTACACCTAAAAATCCTAAGCATTGTATAAACTGAATATAGAAAACCCTTGAAAGGTGGATAGAAAAAGGCAGAGAGACTAAGGACTTCAGAACTCAAGAATGACACAGTGATGTGTGCTCTGTGCTCTAGATTTTCTTTTAGCCTCATATATCCTATACTGAAGCAGAAGAAGCTGGTGTCCAAGAAATGACAATGCATACAGAGAAAATCCAACAAACACACATGCTCTGTATCCAAAGTGCCTTTAAGAGTCATCAAAGACAGAAACTATTAGAAGATAAGTGTCTGTATTTCAACAAAACAAGAAAGAAAGAAAGAAAGAAAGAAAGAAAGAAAGAAAGAAAGAGGAAGAGAAAGAAAGAAAGAAAGAAAGAAAGAAAGAAAGAAAGAGGGAGGGAGGGAGGGAGAGAGAGAGAGAGAGAAAGGAAGGAAGGAAGGAAGGAAGGAAGGAAGGAAGGAAGGAACTGTTGCCTTAGCTCACTCATGCCAAGAGAAGTCAGTGGAGGCTCAAGAGTTCTACACTTGTCAGGCTGTAACCAGGTGCCTCAAACATCCTGTCAAGAGTTTGGGGTCAGAAATGGCCAAGTAGGGGCTGGGATTTTTATCCTGCTGATGGCAATGAAGTCAACCTCCACTCCAACCACAGCCTAAGTGAAGACCACTGCAAGTTTAGAACTAAAAAGCAACACCACCAAAAAAACAAAGAATAATGGATGGGCTCAACAGCAGAATGGAGATGGCAGAGAAAATAATCAGTGAATTGGAACACAGAACAGTTATAATTATGCTATCTACAAAGGACAGAGAAAATTGACCAAATTAAAAATAATAATAATAATAATAAATAGAGCCTCATGGTCCTGTGGGGCTATAATAAAAGATCTCACATTCATGTCACTTGAGTTCCAGAAAGAGAAGAGAAAAAAAGGTGAGGCTGGAAAGGTGCTGAAAAAAAAAATAAAAGACTAAAACGTTTCCTAAATTGATCAAAAAAATATAAACCTATGGACTCACTAAGCTGAACTACCTCCAAGATAAACTCAAATAAGTTCATGTAAAATACAGCAGACCCAAGCTTCTGTGAACTGAAAGAAAGGGAAAAAGTCTCATCATCATCAAGAGAGAAATGATATCTCACCTATAAGAAAAAGCTGAATCAAGTAGAATTCTCATCAGAAACCAGGGAGGCCAGCAAAATGTTTGAGTTTGACAGAAAAGAAGTGTCAGCTCAGAATTCTATACCCAGTAAAATATATCCCAGGAATTACAGAAAAATAAAAATATTTTTAAGCAAAATATTTTTAGATGAAGGGAAACAAAGAAAATTTATCATCAATGACCTATCCTCAAAAATGTTTAAAGGAAGATCTTAAACTAGAAAAGAAATGATAGAAGAAGGAATCTTTGAACTTCAGGAGGAAGAGCAACAACAGAAAGACAAAAGTGTGTGAAAATATATTACATTTTCCGTTTCCTTCTTAGTTTTCTCAATTAGTTTTCTTTGATGGTTGAAGCAGAAATTATAACATTGTCTGTAGTGGGTCTAACTACATGGAAAGGAAATATTTAAGACAATTTTATTATAAATGAGGGAAACTAGAGCGACATTTAAACAGAATAATATTAAACATTTCATTTAAACTGATAAATGTCATGACAGTAGATTGTGATAAGTTATAGATAGATGATGTGATAACCAGAGCAACCAATAAAAAGCTATATGAAAAGATGTACTAAAAACACTATAGATATATCAGAGTAGAATCATAAAATATATTCAAGTAACCTAGGAAGACAAGAAATGAAAGAAAAAGATGAAAAGAAAAGAAAAGAAAAGAAACGGAGAATAAACAACAGAATAAAATGGCAGCCCTAAAATGTTAATAGTATCAGTGATTATGTTAAATGTAAATTATCTAAGTACACTGATTAAAACATAGAGATTGGCTGAGTGGATTTAAAAACATAATGTGTATGATACAAGAAGCTCATTTCATATATAATGATTTATACTGATCAAAATGAAAGAGATGGAAAAAATACATCATGTAAACATTAATCAAAATTAAAAGCTAGTTTCTATATTAATATCCCATAAGGAAGACTTTACAGCAAATAAAATTACAAAAACAGAGAAAGAGAATGCATAGTGATTAAAGGATCAATTCGACAAAAACCCTAAATTTGTATGCAATGAAAAACAGTCTTCAAAAAATATGTGAAGCAAAATCTGATAGAGCTAAAAGAGAAATGGAGAAACCCATAATTAACGTATGGTATTCAACATTCCTTTCTCAACAACTGATAGAACATCTGAATAGAAAATCAGCAAAGTTCTAAAAGTCACCGCCACCAACCAATAGTCTCTAACTGGTATGTATAACATGGCAAGACATATATACTTACATATTCTGGCCCATAAAATTACCCTTGCTCAGTTTAACATTGTTAAAATCATACAGAGTGTGCGTTTTGAGTGGAATCAGACTAGAAATCAATAATGAAGTAGCATGCAAGTCTCCAAACAAGTAAAAACCAAAAAACACACTTCTAAATAATCCATGGGCTAAAAGGGAAGTTTCAAGGGAAATAACAAAATATATTGAACTGATTTGAAATGAAAATGCAACATATTGAAACTTGTTAGAAACATCTAAAGCATTGCTGTGAGGGAATTTTATAGCACTAAATAAATATATTAGAAGATGAAAATTTTCAGATTGATCATCTAAGCTCTCGCCTCAAAAACTTGAGAGTGTAAAATAACCCAAGCAGAAGGAAAAATATAATGTGGACAAGAGCAAAAATCAATGAAATTGAAAACAGAATCCATATAGAAATAAACGAGCAAGAATGGATTCTTTGAAACATTCAAATGGTTGGCAAACCTCTAGCAAAACTGACAAAGAAAAAAAAAAGGACACTATCAATATCATGAGTGAAAATAGGGGATATTATAACAGAACTTGCAGTCATCAAAATGGTGAGGAAATGCTATGAACAACTCTAAATTAATACATTTGAAATCTCAGATGAAATGGACCACTTGTATGAAAAACACAACTTACCACAAATTATCCAATATGAGATAATTTGAGTAGCCCTCTAAATTTCTAAAGACATTGGATGTATAATTAAAAACCTTCCTCCAACAGAAGTTTCCAGGACCAGGTCGTTTCAATGAAGAAATTTTAAAAATGTTAAAAGAAGTTAACGCTAATTCCCATCTCATTAGGGAATGTAAAGTTAAGTAGTAAGTTATCACTATACACCCATCAGAATGGGGGACTGTTATTCAATGGGTATAAAGTTACAGTTACACAAGATGGATAAGAAGCAGAGAGTTTCTGTTGGACACAGTGCCCATAGTTAACATAGTTAACAATATAGTGTTGCTCACAAAACTTGTTATGAGGGTAGATCTCATGCCAAAAGTTCTTATCAAAAGAAAATAAAAGTGGAGGGTAACGGCAATGGGAAACAAGAAATCTTTTGGAGGTGATGAATATGTCATTTATTACCTTGACTATGGTGATGGTGTCATAGATATGTAATCCATACCCAAACTCATCAACATGCACACATTAAATATGTACAATTTGCTATATACCTCTTTAAAGTTGAAAAATAAAATTATATACATTGGAGCAAAATATACTGATAGCACAAAAATGTGGCAAGGTTCCCAAGAAACAGGATCACTCAAACATTGGCTGGTGTAAATGTCAAATGGTACAACTGTTCTGGAAAACACTTTCGCAGTTTCTTAACAAACAAAACTAAACATGAAACTGTCACATGACCTGAAGACTGGACATTTATTCCAGAGAAAGGAAAATACATGTCAAACAAAAACCAACCTGTGAGTAAGCATTCATGGCAGCTCAATGTGTAATTGCCAAAAATTGTAAAAAAAAAAAACAAAAAAAAAAAACCCAATGCTCTACAACAGACGAATTACAAAACATAATGAAGCACATTCATATCATAGAATAGTAAACAGCAAATACAAAGGAACAAACGATTGATGCATGCCACAACTTAGGTGGATCTCCAGAGACTTATGCTGAGTGAAAAAACCAACCAATTCCAAAAGCTTATGTTTTTCAGAGTCCATTTATGTAATGATCTTCAAACTTCAAATGATAAAATTGTTGAAGTGGAAAACAGATTAGTGGTTCTAGGGTTGCCTAAAGGCGGCAGGGGGCGGGGGGGTGGGGCGAGAGGCAGGTAGGAAGTGACAATAGCCATAAAAGGGCATCATGAGGGACCCTGGAGATTATAGAAATGTTCTATACCTTGTCTGTCTCAAAATACTTTGTCATAGTTTTTTGTAGTTTTGCAAGATGTCAGGGGAAACTGTAGAAAATATGCATGGAATCTATTATGTCTTACCACTGAATGTGAACCAACAATTATTTCGACATAAAGCCGTTAATTTAAAAAGTTACATAACTCTAGGAAATGAGAATTAAAAAAAAAATAAATGTACCTTTCGGGAACCTGGGTGGCTTAGTCAGTTAAGTGTACAACTTTGGCTCAGATCATGATCTCATAGTTCGTGAGTTTGAGCCCCATGCTGGGCTCTGTGCTGACATGACAGAGCCTGGAGCCTGCATCAGATTCTGTGTCTCCCTCTCTCTCTGCCCCTCCCTTGCTCACACTCTGTCTCTCTCTCAAGTATAAATAAGCATTAAGAAAAAAAAAAAAAAAAACAGTTCTAAAAAAATAAAAAAAATAAATGTACCTTCATTTTCTGTTTTTCTTACTGTGTTTTCCTATTTATTCCTTAATATATTCATTCATTATTATTCATTAATGCATGTGTTCTTATGCTTTTGGCTTTTCTTTTCACTCTACTTATGGGTTTATGAACTAAAAAGGGGATTTGGTGAAATTATTCATTTGATTTTTTCATACATGCTGCTTTATTTTGCATTTGGTAGCTGCAAGTATACAAAACTAATAATAATAATGATATATTTATATGCGATATATTACCACGTTAGGGCAGGGGGAACTCTCGATTTACTTCTTTGTAAATCAGTTGTTTTCTGCTTTCTATAAACACCAATATACCTTTTCTGTCTCCATAAATATATTCAACAGATCTTTATTAAGCACATACTTTGTGGCATTTTATTACAAATACTAAACATTCTAGTGGTGAAAATATAGCCTCTTCCCCTCATATTTAAGGCATGGGTACAAGGTGGACAGGTCAACACAGAACACATTAATAAATGTAACAAGAATATATTTACAAATGCTTGAGAGATATATTCTATATTCCTCTTAGAACCCTTCTCCTTTGGTCATTCCATGTCTTAGGACAATGTCTGTTGGTGCCCTTGTAATTGTAGGCTGCATAGCTAGTGGGGGCTGACTGTGCCTGTAATCAGCATCCCAGCATCCCCAGCCTCCACCCACTATGTGCCAGTAGCACCCCATGCCTGCTGTGACAACAGAAACTGGTTACAGACTTTGCCAAATGTCTCCAGGCTTCTGGAGAGAAGTATCTCTTGGGCAGGAGGATGACTATGGCTGCAAACTATTTCCTAAGAGGCCCTAGTGGTTTTTTTGCTGCAGGACAGCTTAGGGTGTGTATTAAAACTTTTTATCGAGGCAGTAAGTTCTGAAGTTAGCCTTTGCGGAGACAGAAATTTCAATGTTTTTGTAAATATCTTGTCTGAAGTCAAATTTTGAAAAAAGCAGAAAATAAAGTCAGGGAGGGTGTATACAAATCTTTAAAATAATTCTGACAGCAAATATGGTCAGATGAATGCCCTCTGGAGGTTTTTGAACCAAAGAGTGACATTACATGAATTTAAGGTAACCAACTCATCCTGGTTAGCCTAGAACTTTCTCAGTTTTCTCTCTGAAAGTCTTATTTTCTATGAACACTCTTAACCTCAGGCAAGCCAAATGATTGTTCAGGCTATGTCAGTTTTATTTTAACATGATCATTCTGCTTTAAGAAGAATATATGGTGGGTGGGGGTTGACGGCAGAAAGTGTAAGATATTAGGAAACTAAGGCAATAATCTATTCAAGAGATGAAGTTGTTTTCTAGGTGCTGCTTTGTTCTATTTTGGATATATTAAGAGATGTGGATTATACCTCAAACTTGCAATGTCAATAGACAATGTATATAAATCTGGAGCTAAATAGCCTGGACATAACTCAGAGTGATGGTGATATAGGCTGAATTGTGTCCCCCCAAAACGGATATGTGGAAGTCCCAACTCCCAGTACATCAGGTGGGACAATTCTCTAGTATGGATGAGTTATGGTGGTCTTATAGGAAGAGAAAGAGATACCATGGGTGTGCATGAACAGAGAAAAGGGCACATGAGGCATAGTGAGAGGCAGCCATCCACAAGCCTTGATCCGGAACTTCCTGCCTTCCAACTTGTAAGAAAATAAATTTCTGTTTTTTAAGGTGCAAGGTTTGTGGTATCTTGTTATAAACGTCCTAGCAGACTAATACCTATGGTATTAGATGCTATCCCATCTAAGAAGAGTTTGTAGCAAAGGAGTATGGGTGAAGGAACTCCAAAATGTAAAGGTCGAGAAAAAGGGCAAAAGGTTATCCAAAAGGATAAGAAATTTACAACTCATGAGATGGAATAGAAACCTAGAGAATGCAGATACCCTTCCAAAAAAAAACAAAAACGTAAAAGTAAAGAAGGATCATAAACATGAGTGGTCATTGAGGTCACTGGGATTAAATAAGTTTTTTTTTTAATTTAAGAAGGAAAATATTAATTTTGCAGTATGTTTGTATACAACATGTTTGAGTCCTTGAGTGGATGAAAGCAGACATCTCTGGGTTAATATTTTATGTAAAAGAAAAAATCATTTACCCCTTTATCATAGTAGAAAAAAATAGCATATGCAGAGAGTTTAGATTGTATGTCAGATATCTGATGAGGCTGTATTTGTATGGGTTTTGATTTAGTTAATGAGAAATGAAAGGAAGAAGGGGGATAAAGCTTATGGAGATTATAAATCAGAAGATGTCATCTCTGAAAGTGAATTTAATACACATTATTTGCATCGTTTAATTGAAAATTAAATCTTTATCCATTATATATACATATATATTTATGTATGTATATATACATGTACATTTGTATATACATATATGTATATATACATATATATACATACATGTATATATACATATATACATGTATGTATGTATACATATACAAATAAATAGTATTATAAACACAAATACCAAGAAGAGAAAGTCATGGAATGTCATATATTTGTAGTGCTTGTTGAACTGAATGTAATCTGGATAAGTACTCCATACAATGCTGGTTGTCTTCACTTTATTTACTTTTAATGTTTATTTACTTTTGAGAGAGAGACAGAGTGCAAGTGGGGGAGGTACAGAAAGAAAAGGAGACTCAGAATCTGAAGCAGGCTCCAGGCTCTGAGTTGTCAGCACAGAGCCCGATGCGGGGCTCCAACCCACGGACCGCCAGATCATGACCTGAGCTGAAGTCAGATAAGCAACTGACTGAACCACCCGGGAGCCCCCAGTTGTTTTCACTTTAAAATATATATATATATAAAATGAAAAATTTTTTTAAGTTTATTTATTTATTTTGAACTGTGAGGTCATGACCTGAGCTGAAACCAAGAGTCACACACTTAACTGATTAAGCCACCCAGGTGCCCCAGAATGAGAAATTTTTATATACAGGTCCCCCTACCATTTGAAAGTAGAATTTTCCTATGAAACCTTTTTTTCTTTCGTTTTTTTTTTTTTCCTGTTTTAATGTTTATTTATTTAGCTTGGGAGAGACGATGCACGAGCAAGAGAGAGAGGGAGAAAAATAATCCCAAATAAGGCTCTGTCCTGTCAGCACAGAGCTGGACATGGGGTTTTATCACACGAACTGGGAGATTATGACCCCAGCCGAAATCAAGGATGCTTAACTGACTGAGTAACCCAGGTTCCCCACTACGAAACCTTTTGTAAGCTAAAATGGTGTAAAACAAAGAAGCAACTGCCATTAACTTACATTAATGGAAACATTTTTTAACTTTCCCAGACCCAAAAAATTACCTCTTTTAGCTTTTTCTGATACTTTAGGACACACCTTACTAATGGATGGGCAAAATACAGCTAGATAAATCTCTTCTACATACACACTTCAAACTACGGTGGTTTGACACGGAGATGCCGAGTGTAGTTCGCTAGGAAGGACCTAGATGGCGCCATCCTCGCCGTTCAAGGTGCACGCGGCCCTTATAAAGCCTCCTTGAGAAACAAAAGCGGAGGCTATTTTTTGCTTTTTCACCTTCTTTTGTAAAAGGAAAAAAGCTTCTTTGAATTGGTGAAAACAGGTATTAATGAAGATCTTTCATAAGAGCAAAGTGGCTTAAGGCAAATTTAACAAGTAGGGTATACCTATAGAGTGTTTAAAAAATATCTATCGTATGCCTTGTAGCTACAGGAAACTCAAAGGATAATAAGCATTTGGGTGATAAATAACCCTTGTTCATGCAATTAATAGTGCTAACATAATTATAATACAATTAATGATACAATACGTCCCCATGCAAAATGGCCAGATCCAAATTTAGATTTTGTTTATACGCACAAATTGAAGAAGATAGTTAGGGCAACTGTGACTGGTACCAGTGTGTTGACACACAGCAAAACTCACTTTCAGTCAGTGTGTTTGGTCTAGAACTGCACTTCAGTGTTTAAGCCTCATCGTCATCCAAAAAACTAAGGCAAATATTGCACTCTCTGAACCTGTCCTTACAAGTTCCTCCTTTTTTCCATCTTAATTTACTAAGTCCGGAATACCTTAATAGAGAAGAATCGTTTCGGTTGCTTGGAGGAAATTAAAGGACCGAAATAGTCTTCATTTTGAAAACAATCAGGAGAGAAACTTCTATGGGCCAAGGGACTTGTCAAATCAAGTCACTTTAGAAACCAGTCCTCCTGTGTTTAGGTCTCATTAGCCAGTGGGAACAAAGGGATTCTTGTTAATGCGTGCGTACAGCTACCTTTGATTCTGGTGGTTTACGGTCTATAGAGATCTCACACGGCACTAACAAACCTGGCCAATTTGCCTTTTTCAGGCTGCCTCCGGCAAGGGCTAGCAAGCTCCCTTTGCTGACCTACCACTCAGGAAATGCGTGCACACTGTTGCATGAAACTGTCGGCTCAGAATCAAAGTTCATTATCCCATGTGACATGTGTAGGGGGAGGTTCTCTTAGTCCTATTATACGAGTATCACTTATCAAAGTTCCATCTGAAGATTGCACGACCTCCGAAGGATTACAATTTTTTTCTTCTCCAGTGAATGCTCACAAAAGTTTAATGTGCATGGATTGAGGCAATTCAAGTAATAGGCTTCAAACTGAACCCGAAGCCATTGTCCTCTCAGCCTTCGGGCGGCTATGTCAGATTTGATTTTTAGTCAGGGTAGATTTTCTTCCAGGGGACCAGCAAGGCCAACCTTGCTGTTTCCCTTATCGTGGATCTCTTCCAGTTTGCCCTGTCTCTCTATACATATAGGCTTCTATAGGCACATCTGTATATGCACAGACATATTTCTCAAATGGTGAAACTATTTTAATTATTTATACACGAAGGTCTTCAGGCCTATGTAAATCAATCATAAAAATATATATCCAACAGGAAAAAACATTAGTGGTTTTATATATAAATTATAAAATTATATAAATATAAAAAATATATACGTATATGTATATGTATGTGTGCATATATATATATATAATATATCAGTATAGATGTCTCTGCTCTGGTGAAAATCCTGTATTTTTGAGGGCCTAGAAAAATATAAGATCATTTAGGAAAACGTTATGTACTAATTCCCCATAACCTCAGTTTTCACAAGAAAACATTTTGTCACACACCCAATCTGTGTTATGGAGGAAAAGAAACATCAGAACAACTTAGATTTAGAGTTAAAGCAAATCAGGAAATATTTTAGAGATGTTAATTAAGCACTATGAGTTAAAGGAAGGATAGGTAATGTAGATGGGTGCCCCAATTATATGAATTAGAACAAAACTAGAATCATATGATACTCTAGGAGTATATTCTCAGGAGAGAATGATGAGTGGAATATAGAAGCAGCAAAAAATTCGCAAGTAAGCTAGGATGTCAACCTCTTTTACTCCTTTTTAAGAAGGACACAATATTGGGGCCCCTAGCTGGCTCACTCGGTTAAGCATCCGATTCTTGGTTTCGGCTCAGGTTATGATCTCGCAGTTCATGAGTTCGAGCCCCCCATCAGGCTCTGTACTGACAGTGAGGAGCCTGCATGGGATTTCTCTCTCCACCTCTCTGTGTCCCTCCCCAACTTGCTCTCTTTATCTCTCTCTCCCTCTCTCTCTCTCTCTTTCTCTCTCTGTCTCTCAAAAAGTAAAGAAATAAACGTAAAAAAAACTTAAAAGAAAAGAGACAACAGAACTAAGAAAATACCACAAGATCAAAGTCCTATGTGGGAAAGGAAGGGATAAAAGACAAAAGACTTTATACAGATATTAGCGGCAATCTGTGACATTTAGTTTTTTTCTATCTTGAATGGTAAACATCTTAGCTTATAAGAATATAAAATGGAGTGTAGACTTGCCCAATCACTATGTTGTGCTGAAACTAATGTCACATTGTGTGTCAACTACACTTCCATTAAAAACAAACAAACAAAACAGTATAGTTGGCTTCATAGGGATCCTGTGTTGTGACAGTGTTGTGATAACTGAGAGTATGATGGTAGATCAGAAGAACTAAATAAAATCATGAATTTAATTATGGAAATGGAAATTTATAGAAACTTGTGATTCAGCTAATAAAATGTTCTTCAGACATATGTAGACTAAATTTGTAAATCTTCCATTTTAATTTTTATTTCTTTTTTTTAATGTTTATTTATTTTTCAGAGAGAAAGAGACAGAGTGTGAGCATGAGCGGGGCAGAGAGAGAGAGAGAGGGAGACACAGAATCTGAAGCAGGTTCCAGGCTCTGAGCTGTCAGCACAGAGCCGGATGCAGGGTTCGAACTCACGAGTGGTGAGATCGTGACCTGAAGCTGAAGTCGATGCTTAACCGACTGAGTCACCCAGACACCCCTAATTTTTATTTCATACTAAAGCAAAGGATATGTGAACTAGACTAATAAAACATCATCCTTTCATTATGATCATTTTAGATTTCCTGCAGAGGTGGGGACAGAAAAAAGAAGGAGGAAGAGGAAGAGAAAGAGGGGGAGAAGGAGGAAGAAGGAAGAAAAGAGGAGGAGGAGAGAAAAGGAGATTGAGACATACCTAGGCTTACATCTGTTGAGCAGTGGGTAGATATTGGGGGTATCATATTCATAAGTCTTCTTCCTTAAACTAAAGCAACTCCTTCAGAACTAAAGCCACTTTGATCCTCCCTTATTCTGACCCAAGAGAAAGGGTTAAGACTTGTTTTCCATGATCAGTTTCTGACATGGGACCTAAGAAAGTGGAAAAGTGGGAAAAAAAATAGAAAGTACAGTAAATAGAATCAATTGATGCCTAAGAAGAGACAGAAAACATAATATATTAGAAGTGTAGAAATTAACCATAAGTGATTTATGTTTCAGGTAGAGGAGATATAAAATTAATATACATTATTAAAATAACTAAGAAAGGTTATATATCAAAGTCACTTTATTTTTTTAATGTTTATTTTTGAGAGAGAAAGAGCGAACACACATGCATGCACATGTGCAAGGAAGAGGCAGGGAGAGAGGGACACAGAGGATCCAAAGCAGGCTCTGCCCTGACAGCACAGAGCACGATGCAGGGCTTGAACCCACAAACCATGAGATCATGACCTAAGCCAAAGTCAGGGGCTTAACCAATTGAGCCACACAGGCTCCCTTCAAAGTCACTTTGTTTGATTACCTTGGAATGGGAAAATTGCAAAAGCGTTGTCCAATTTTTTGCAGCAGGTTTTTTCAAATATGCAAGTTCATTGTTTTAAAAATGGAATGGCTTTTTTTTCTATTTAAAATAATTCAATACAGCAGTTTATCAAATAAAGATCCCAGGTTTTCATTTACAAATTAGAATTATCATAAACTGAATATTCTTAAAGCAGAGCATACCTAGGTAAAATGCAAGCAAGCAAACAAACAAACAAAACCCCAGAAATCAAATCTCTGATATTTATTTACAGAAGATATATGTACTTAGGATTTGATGCTGTATCAGAAAGGGATTTAAGGTTAAACATTTTACACAAGATCTTTGACTTTCCTCCCAGTATTCATTGGCTAGGCTAAATTTACAACCTCTTGGGCTTTGAACAACAAAGGGCTGTTTCCTGCGTAGAGCTCATGTCCATCACTGGTCACTATCTTCGTTCTGGGTTCCAGCTGGAAGAACCCCTCGCTAAGATGTTGTAAGTCTATTATTCTTGAAGGGAGGGTCAGAACATATTTTGAAAAATAGTGATGCAGTGTATCACAGTCCAACTGTACAATGATCTCCCAGAGGGCAAGGAAGTTATTCCAATCCTTATGTGCTACTCCATACTAGCTTGCACAAAATAAGTAGTAAATAAATGTGAACCAAAGGTTCATAAGAAAATAACCCTCATTCTATGAAACTGTAATTTTAGTAAAAAGGGCCATACAACTGATAGGGGACAAGAAGAAAATTACTGTCTCACAGAATAATAAATTCAATACTAAAGGCATCACTACCTTGCACCTTTATGTTTCAATAGCATTTTGTTGGTGGGTAGGCTGAGCTAATTGTTAACTTAATTTTTTTTTAGTAGTTCAGTGCAGGTCTTTTATTCTTATATCCCTCCTGCTCTAGAATAGCAAGCAGCAAACTATTTTTAAAGCAAGCATAGGTTAAGTTCAGAATAAGAAGATCCTCATGATGATGATAGGACAGACGAAGAACGTAGAGAGCTAACTTTCAGATCAAAAGCTGTGTCTCCAGTTCTGACAGAACAATCAGTCCTTGACTTTTACACAATAAGCAAATTCGATACGCATTTCATAAATAGCAAATAAATGGGCAACCTCAGAATATCATTTTAATGAGTGTGATTTTCCTGACTGCAACCACACATTCCGTATTCACTGAAGCTTCCTGTGTAGGATGCGAGTCAGGAAAACTTAAAAAGCACTTAAAAACCATAGCAGACGATGAAAACTAAAAAGGCCATTTAGGTTTGCTGAAAGAGAAGCATAACAATATGCCTTCAAAAGATTCTCCAAGGCATCAGCTTAGCATTCTTCTCATGAAGTTAAGGCTACTCTTTAAAAGAAAATATTATCAGAAGCAGAAAAAAAAATCCTTTTAAAAAATACTCAAAGTTTCATAAACGTATTTGGGCTTGAAAATATAAATGGTTATCTGCTTTGCTTTAATGTTATTTAGGAATGCAGGAAATAATACTCTGATGGCTGGGACTCTAGAAATGTTTCAAATCATTATTTTCTCTGCTCAGTCTGGTCCAGTCCCAAATACCCAGTGGGGACTCAATAAACATAAATTGATGATGATGATGATGATGATGATGATGATGATAAATTCTCTGAGACACACACCGTTTGAAAAATCTGTTATTAAGTCCACATGCATTTTAACTTTGAATTTGTCTTTCTAAAGAACTTGAAGTCAGATTTGTTTTGGTTTTGTCTCTGCTATACTTTGATGAGAAGTGAAACTGCAGACACAGACTTTTTATATTGATGATGCAGGATTTATTTATCAGGCTCATTCACCGCGCAGGTTACTGAGCTATCTTTTTTGATGTCACCCACCACATTCTGGGGCAATGAGCCCTTGTAAAACTACAAACTCAATTATAGCGTAAATTAATATTTTATACATTAAATTTCATAAGTTATACTTGGTTGAACAGAATAACTGAATTAAAATATGATTTATAATTAAATCCTTATCAATCACACTAACAGTGCAACCAATCTGTATATTTGGTCTTCAGTTCTCGTTTAAAATTGTGAAGTGACTTGTCAGGTAATAAGAGTAATCAGTTTTAGGCAAGAGGCAATTGCTTGCTGCGATACAGCCACATCTGTAATTGATCAGTGATGGCAGGATGATTTATCATTCATAAGATGTGTATCACTTCAGAAAGCTTAACTAATACAATGGAGCATTCAGCCTCAAATTTGTAAACATTTCAGAATTAGAACAGTTCTATACTCATCAGAAATGTATCATGCTTCTTCCCATAAAAAAAAATTTGAAATTAAACTAGATCTACTTCCAATCAACACATGATTCCATGTATTACAATTAAAAATTATGTTAAATACAAAAGTTTAAGTAGGTATATTGGTATTCTTGCAAAAATATTTAAATTTTTCCATTAGGGTTTTTTTTTAGATCAGTTTTAGGTTCACGACACTGATGTTTTCATTAACAATAACAAAAAAATTAAGTCAATTTTATCTATTGGCCATTGACTATAAATAATAATTTATTTTCAGAAACCCCAATAGAAGATATACATTTTATGTTTATTGGCATAAGTTACTTAATGTGAAATATGGAAAATAATGGTTAAGTCTCTAAATCTGAAATGGGTTTCTACAGAAAGAATCAAGAAACATATTGCCATTTTATTGATGGTCTGTATGTCTAAGATCTAGGAAAGGCAGAAAATGAAGGAATAATGAAATACGATTAAAATAAGAAGACAGAGAATTACATCACAATAAACACAAGATTCAGTGTTGGTTTGTTGATGCTTTAAATTATGGAGAGGAGAGGCAGCAAAAAGGTGTAAAAAATCAAGTCTAGAGTCCAGATCCCAGACCATTGCTTTAAGTGTAGATAAATTACTTGCTTTTTGCATCCTTCATTTCTTCAACTGTAAATGTATATGATAGTTTACCTCAAAGAGTCATGAGGCCCATAAAACTTACAAATATGATACAAACTTCCTAATAATTTATCCCAAATAAACATGCTATTATTGGGGCACCTGGGTGGCTCAGGAGGTTAAGCATCTGTCTTTGGCTCAGGTCATGATCTCATAGTTCATGGGTTTAAGCCCTGTTTCAGGCTCTGTGCTGACAACTCGGAGCCTGTAGCCTGCTTCAGATTCTGTCTCCCTCTCTCTCTGACCCTCCCCTGCTCTCTCTCTCTCTCTCTCTCTCTCTCTCCCTATCTCAAGAATAAACATTAAAAAAAATTAAACATGCTATTATTGTAACTTTCCCTCCATAGTCAAATTAAGTATTGTTTTATAACTTTGCTAATTTTGCATAAGCATAAAATGCATTTATTTTCTCAACACAGAGCACAAAATGCACCATAATGAGCAAATTGTGTGAGTGAATGCAATTCTTGCAATGATGATCTTATAATAAAGAAATTTTATTCCTTCATTTTTGTGAAGAAATCACATGACATGAAAAATCAGAGATACAAATTTTACCACAAAATTAGTAGTAAATAGGAAGTCAGGAAATATTTCAGTGAATTCCACCATTTTGTTTATGATTATGGAATTACTATCTTATTGGTAAAACAACACACATTTTTGTGTAAAGCAAAACCATTTATCATTTATGAGAAAGAGATCATCTAGGTTTATGTTTCCATATGAAATATTTTTAAATGTTTATTTATTTATTTTGAGAGAGAGAAAGCTAGATCAGGGAAGGGGAGAGAGAAAGGGAGAGAGAGAATCCCAAGAAGGCTCCATGCTGTCAGTGAACAATCCTATGCGGGGCTCAATCTCACAAACTGTGAGCTGAAATTAAGACTCAGATGCTCAGCTGACTGAGCCACCCAGGCTCCCTTCCATATGAAAAACTTTATATTAGCCTTGGTTTATACAACCTCATTTATGGAGGAGCAGTGTAATCCTTATAAGTTGAAATGTATAACATAGAATTGTGTAAATGAGATTCTGAAAAATTACCAAATTATCAAGTCCATAGATTACTTCTTACTAAGAGCAGATCTCAAGCCCTAATCTAACAAAAAAGAGAATATATATGAGAAAACTTTAAACTTTCATACTGCAATAAATAATCAAATAGTATTATTTCATAAAATATATTTAGGTGTTTTATCTAGACTGCGTAACTTTAAGTAGCAGGAAAAATATTTATGTATATTTATATTTATCATTTATTTTCAGCTTAAAAGAGGACTTTGAAATAATTGTCATTGGATATATCCGTTTATTTATTTTTAGATCCTCATTGTCTGATATGTTCTTTAAGAATAGAACACAGGAAGTCTCTTTATCCCAAATCTGACAATGAGGTTTACTTTCACTATAGCTTGTAATCAAATATAACAATTTGTAGGAAAATTAGAAGTCAGTTTACATTAAACAACATAAACTGAAGCTAGCTAACTTAATAAAGCATGGTGGGAAGACCATTATCTAAGTGGGAAGCAGGCTTAATATACCCTGTACCTGTAAAATGCCATTCATAGAAAATTGACTCAAGATTTATAGCTGTAGGTAATAATTCAATGTCAGTGAAAACCAGGGCACATGCCTCAGCAGCAGAAATTAACCCGCAAGAAAATGGTTGTGTTATTTTTCTGGGTAGGAGGAGTATACCTGCTGATGGCCTAAAAACATATCATTTAGAATTTGGCCAAAACCCAAAAATTGTTCATGTATTTATATACAAATAATGTTAAAATATACACTATAGCAATAAATAAATAAATAAATAAATAAATAAATAAATAAATAAAATAAGTTTCTTTTGATTGAGTTCAAACGTGTATTCATTTTATGTTACATAGTAAATAAAAGTCATAATCCTACACAACAAAATAAAAAGCTGGCAAGTGTATTGAAAGGTCTGGTTTTAAAAGGAGAGAAAAGTCTATTCACATAGTATTTGTAAATACAAATAATGAGAGTTTTATCATGAAGATTTTACATATGTATGCTGTTATGAGAAAATGTATGTGTTGCATCCAGAAAGCAATCTAAATTTATACTTCTATCATATGACATTAACTACACACAAAAAAACTGAAAGATCTAAATTTACAGTATTATTGATCAGTACTCTAGTAAGGTAGACCTACTCTCCAGTCTGAGTGCAGCATTGCACTTGTGTAATTAACCCCAAAAGAGAGGTAATCACAAGCAATAGAACTCATCAGGATAAATAAATTGGATTAATGAATGAGAAATTTATACTGAAGATGATCCCAGAAGGGAATGGGCAGTAGTAAATTCAACTGCAGGTGGTTATTATCACATATATAAATGTGAAATATTACATTTTTCAAAATATTATATGCATTTAGGAATTTTTTCCCTTTTCCCTCTTAATGTCAGTATTTGGAAACAAAGGAAAATAAAACACAATTCCTGCAGGATTTTATTTTCCCAATTGGCTTTACAACTCACGTTTAACTACAAACAATAACTGTGTTAACATACTGGGCATCTAACAACACACTGTATCAAATATATGCCCCAAACTGTCCTGGGCAGACTGAACTGTATAGCAAGTAAAAGACATAAGAGAGAAATGTTTCCTTCTCAGTTCTGAAAAACTGCATGTGTAAAGCCCACAAATTCTGTGTCTCTATTTGACAATGAAAATATACTGCATATTAAGTCCTTTTTCTACCTCTGCCATGGATACTGATCATATGAAAGGGCAAGATTTCATTCTTTAAAATATTCTTCAAAATATTGAAGACACCGTAACATAGGTTGCATTTCACCTATTCAGCCATGTATACATCATCTCAAAGTCTGATTGTAAAAATAATTTCCAGATATGGAAAGCAGAAAAAGAGTTGAAACAAATCATATTGTCTAAGAAATCTTGGAATCTTGTTCTTTTGATTAGTAAGGAGAAAAAAAAAATACACTGAGGAGGGAAAAACAAAATCTTTTTTTATTAAGTGACCATTTCATTTCACAGTGCTTATTTCTCCTTGTTTTTAGGAAGGACATCATTCTTTTAAAGGGCACAAAAGAATAGAGAAAAATATTTTTTCTGGTTGACATGAGACATTTATACAATAGAAATGTCTAATTGGTGTCACAGGAGGTCAAATGGCTTTGTCCCACTCTCAGGGACTCCTGTGAAATGGAAGGTCAACATGTAATGTCTCCAAACCTACCAAGGAAGAATTGCATTTTTTCACATAACACACACACACACACACACACACACACACACACACACACGGTCATTTTTCTATTATAAAAATAAGAAAAAAAAGAAAAAAAAGTGGCAACCATTAAAATGGTAATGTTCCTCATGAATTGTCAGTATTTTATTATTTTGTATTAAAATGGAGGTTTACCCAGAGGACCACTGACTGAGAGATAAAATATATATGTGTCTATATGTGTGTAAAGTGTGTTTTCTATGAAAAATTGTGAATGCATTTCGGAGGCAATTTACATAAAATAGACTGACACTTTCTGTATATTCTCAAGATTTTATCCGTGTAAAATAAGTTACTCCTCTGGAAGGTCATAGAAGGCTGATCCTAGTCAAAAATAAAGGAATAGAGAGAGATTTTTCCTTTAACCTCTTGTTACTCCATGACCACTCAAGTTTTAAAAGCCTGTAACTCTTCTCTGTCTTACCATTCTGCTGTGAGTCATCTCCTGCTAAAATTCTTTGGGTCACTCTCTTCTCTCCAGGCTACACATCAGATTTCAAAATTTTAGCAGCCTTTACTTAAGCAAAATTATCTTGTCCTGGGACCTGCCCTTGAGAGGTTTTGCTAGTTCTAATCTGATAAATAGGTTCCAAAAATACGTTTCTGTAATAAATGTAAATAGATTATAATGGTTTAATATGCTAGCTGGCGGTATGTACATATGAAGATAGATTTACGTACTGTAATGAAAAAGCATGAGTGTCTAATCTAATAATATAGTCACCATGGCTTAATTTGTGGCATCTGGAAATGGGAGTGGGAGGTTGGGTTTACACAAAAAAAAGAAAAAGGCTTAACAGGCATTGCTTTCCACAGATTATCAAATCCCAAAACACTGAGGCCCACAAATTCTATACTCCTAAACTCCTGTTTGAGACTTAAGTCAATGATTCTACCTTACTAAATCATTTTTCTTTAAATACGTGATTAGACTCTTCAGCTTTACTACTGTTGGTGTTACTAATCATTGTCAAATGGTTTTAATAAACAATATTGTTAAATCTTGTTTCTATAAGACATATCAGGCCTGTACATAAATTTGTTCTACACACATTTATTAAAAGGTAACGCACAGATATACCATGCCAATATGTTATCCTACAGAGCCATACATCCAGTCGTTGATTACTGGGGAAGACTTTTGTTTGTGTTCATGTTATAAAGATAAAACTGAATATTTACACGTGGAAAAAAATCCTTAACACTGTTTAAGGTAGTGTTTATGTATACAAGGTAAATATGTAAAAGTGAGAGAAGTGACTGAATGATATGAAGAAAAGACTGAACAGCCTTTTGTGTGGTAGAACTATTGGATTTGGTGTCCGTATAGATATAAAAAAAATAAAATAAAATAAAACAAAAACAAAAATAAAGGGAGGCTTTGAATATCTACATCTGGCAATAGAAGCCAGTCAAAGAATGTTAAGGGAGAGGAGAAGGTCCCAGGGAGACTAACAGAGAAAGTGTTGAACTGGATTTGGGTCAGATTTGTTGTGGGCTTTTATTTTCTTTTCTTCTTTCTTTTTTTAAGTTTGTTTGTTTGTTTGTTTGTTTATTTATTTATTTATTTTTTGAGAGAGAGAAAGAGAGCAAGCACATGGAATAGAGGCAGAGAAAGAGGGAGAGAGAGAATCCTAAGCAGGATCCTTGCTGACACAGTGCGAAGCTCGATGCGGGGCTGGACCCCACGAATCGTGAGGTGATGACCTGAGCCCAAATTAAGAGTCCAACACTGACAGACTGAGCCACCAAGGTGCCCCTGTTGTGGGCTTTTAAAGAAATGTGGATTTAAGGATTGGATTGTAGGAATTCTTGCATAGGGAATGTTCCAAGGAAGTAGAAAGAGTAAGAAGCCACAGAGACTCAGAAGGTAACTTGAATCCACACCAAGATGCCAGTAAGGAAAACTGAGAAGAAAAGGTAGAAGGGCAGGTAAAATAGCATAAGAGAAGTGAGAATTTAAAGAAAGAGATATTTTCAAATAAAACTGAGTCGTTAATATATTCCAGATTCAATGAATTACCACTTAATTTAGAATAAAATTGGCCTTGATAATCACTTCTCTAGGGTGGTCAAATAATACCACAAAATTAATGCTGGAGGAAAGTTAAAAAGAATGTAGGTTAAAAACAAAACAGAACATGCTACCAAACTAGAGTCAGGATCAGATTTAAATAGGATGAAACTTGCAGAGAGGTTGAAAAAGTCCAAGACTGCAAACAGAGCCTCTTCCTTTAGACGCTGAAGTAACAAGGGAACAGAAAGGCCCAAAGATTGGGGGGTAGAGAGGTGAGGGTGTCGGGCAAATTTCCAAGACATTCCGCAATGAATTGCACTTTCATACAATTCCCTTCCCCTATGTTCCTGTGTTTTTTCCTAGCCAATAGAATACGGCAAATGATGTCACTCTGTAATTACCTTACGGCACAGGACTCCATGTGAGCTGACTGGAGAGGGAAATCCCCTTCTGGCTTGTACAAAGTAAACTGTTATGTTGGGAGGGGGCCCATGGAAAACCACATATAGGGGAAGTAATAGAGGAATGTGGCCTCTAGGACCAGAGGTCAGCCCTCAGCTGACATCCAGCAAAAAAGCAGTGGCCTCAAAGAGGACTAAAGGAATTTCCCTCTCCAATGACCTTGGAAGAAGACAGAGTTTAGAAAGAAACTATGTTCCATGACACTTTCATTGCAGCCTTGTGATTGCTCAACCAAGCCATGTCTGGATTCCTGACCCATGGAAACTGTGACATAATAAATGATTCTTGTTTTAAGCCACTAAGTTTGTGATAAATTTTCATAGCACAGCATAAAAATAGCACAGTCTGGAAAGGAACCTTGTATGCATTTTTTTTTTTTCCCCGCTTTGGGTAAAACAGAGTTAAATGACTCAACAAACAGAAAATGCACCTGCGCCTGGATTCAAATCCTAGCTCTGACAATTTTAGTGTTGTGAGCATTACTGAAATTCTCAGTATTTCAATGGCCTTATCAGTCAAAGAAGGTAATATGACAGCTCTCTCATAGAATTACTGTGAAAGTTAAGTGAGTTAACTCAGGGTAAATGCCCGACACACAGGGTAAGTGTTAGTTATGCTTATGAATGTTTGCTTTGGGGTTGTTTTTGTTTTGTTTTTCTTTAAGGAGAAATGATTGAGCTAATTTGGAGAGTGAGGAGAAGGAGCAGAGGAAACTAATGATTTGTGAGAAAGAAATCGTTAAGGAACATAACCCTGGAAGAAATTGGATCCAGAGAACATGCAAAGTAAAAATGAGGAAAACAAACCTATTAAAAAAAAAACGGATTCTGGTTTTACTTCATTTTGAAAAATAAAATATAATTCAATTATTTTCGTAAATTAAAATCATAAGCCTCCATCAGGTCCTTAAAACACAGAGGAAAGAAAACAGTTGGCCAGTATAAGGACATTATTGAGCACTCATTTTTCCTTTAATATAAAGAGCAGAAGAATGAGAGAGAGACATTAAACATATACGTATAAAGTACTTTTCTAAACCATATTCGGGGATTCCTTAAAACTTAAATTTATGTTATTTATCACTTATATTCTCAACATATATGTGTACATGTATATATAGATGTACATGTATGGATATATATTTTTTGAAAGACATCATCTGTCCATCTATGTTAAACACTCAGTAGAAGGAAATACATTGAAATGAATTTAGAGAATTTTTATATCTATAGAGTGCCTTTTAAACTAATTTATTGGGACTACTTGAAATGTGTATGTATGTTAAGCATTAGCAAACTTAAGAAAAATGCTTTTTCCCTCAGCTTTCCCTATCAGACCTAGTTTCTTTAACCTTATGGGGTGGTATCTTTATAATGACATATTCTTTTTTTTTAATATAATAACATATTCTTAAAATAGGGTTTTTCAAACTCTACTAAGTTCAAAGCTAGAAAATGTTCTTCACAGGATCTTCATTTATTTGAAAGTACTCATTTACTTAGTTTTTCTTTCATTCCCAAATATTTATTGAATTCTTACCAGGACTTTTTTGAGAAGCTAAGTCAGTTATTCCGTAGACAATAATTCTATTTTGTATGTTAGTCTTGCAAATTTTTTTAATTTTTTTAAACTATTAGAGAGGCAAATAGTTAATGTCACTAAGAGCTTTTCCATCTCCGTTTACAGAAGGGTTGGTGTCTGTGTTTTATTTACTCTTCAGAATGACCTGGGATACTAAAGAAAAATACCTGAAATTTTCCAAGAAAACCATTATTCAGAATCAGTTCGGTCTCAATGGTCAATTCCTTGATTTCCTTATAATTATGATATAAATGAGAGATTTTATTTGAGGTTAACTTTTGTGTCCAGATTTTTAGGCAGCCTGTCATTTAGCTTAAAGATCTGAAGAAAACATTCTATTAATCAGTGTGAATGATTCTTTCTACAACACGTATACTTTTTGAGTTTCAGCTAAAGTAAATTGTTCCATTTTAAGAACTGCTGAATTTCTCAATCATTAGAAATCATGGTGTCTCTCTCTGTCCATAAAAGCAAGCAGGTAGATAATCTTTCAATATGAACAATGGTCAGACTTATAATATAGACTATGTTTTATTTGAATAGCTACTGAGGAGATAAATGAACATGCCTTAGAGCTAGCAAAACTAATCTACAAGGAATGCCCTTTGGGCTTCTGGTAAAGAGGACCTTGTTGGACATATTAATACCTGATACAAAGAGAACAAAAAACAAAAACAAAAACAAAAACAAAAACATGGTCTCATTGTGGATCCACAATTAAAAGCTACAAAGACAAGATTTTCTGAAAGCAGGTTCATTTGCTATTATAGTAGTTCCCACTTACTCATCTCCCTGTGACTACTTCAGGTGAATAGCAGCAATGGTATATTTACTGAATAAAGGTGATAAATATCCTGAGCAATACCAAGGGGGCTGTTTCAGATAAAAGTTGTTTAAATTGTGCAGCTTTTACCTTTAATTACATCAAAAAACTTTTTTGATAAGATATTCTCACTCCCTAGGCAATCACACCTCTGTATAGAACCAAAAACCAAACCCGGAATTCTTCACGTAATCTTAGTGCTTTCCTCCCCAAATCTTTTCATTCTACAGAGACACAGAAATCACTGCTGAGCTTGGGAACAGGGGTTGGGGAAGGGAAGAAGAGGATTGTTCTACTCACTATTGTGTCATAAGATGGTCAGACCAGCTATATAACTCATAGAAATCCTATAGTGCGTAACAGAGATTTCAGTAATACATTATCTCTCTTCAGTCTTGTAGGAACATAGGCCCAAACAAATCCCACAGCATTCAGTAATGTTTAGTATTGTTTGTTGTTGAGACTTCAGGAAATAGCCCTGCTATTTCTGATTTTTATCAAATTTCTACATCACCTGGTATTTTCAAGGTAGGATATAGAGCAAAATGGTAAGTTTTCTATGTACTCTCAGTCCTCCATTCATCATCCATCTTTTAGGAATTTTAAATCAGACAAAAATAAATCTAAAAGAGTAGTTTAAAGAGAAAATGTCACACAAACGCACACATCCAAAACACAGATTAAAGCATGATGAAAGGGACAAAACAAGCTGCATACCTCTTTCTTGGTAAGAATTAGTATGGGTCAGTCAAAAGCCAAACCACACATATTAAATATCCAGTCTTTTTAAAACACATCTTGGACATACTGGACAGTGACTTCCAATTTTTTCAGGAATATCCAGCAACAGTAAAGTCTCTCTTAACACAAAAATCTAGTGTTAATTGCTCAATTTATCATGGCATAAGTTGTAGGTTAATTTTCTCCTTAATGCACTGTGTCATTATTTCATTCAAGAGGATAACAAGCTGAAACTGTTCATACTCTGTACATACGCAAAGCAGTGGTATTTTGGGATAGGCTAACTATAGAAATCACTTGAAAAACAACTTGAAGGGCTTTAAAATAAATTACGGTCTTCTGGTTGGAGGATATAAACTTCTAATATGAGTGGGGAAAAATGTCTAGAGGAAGCCATCCAAAACTAATTGCCTTATCATAAGCAAAAATTGTGCTTCAGGTCCTTGACATCAAAGATAGCTTCTTTACAAATGTGTAGTTACCATATATATTTTCAATAATTTTTATGAACCCCAAGGAAACAGTACTGGTTTTCTTGTTGTATTATATACATGTTTCACTTTAAATCCCTACACCACAACCATATTTTAGCCACTTTAGAAAAAAAAAATTTAAACACTGAATATTGCTTTTGTTTTTACCCCACTGATGAAAATGCCATATATCAGGACTAAGAATGTGGATCAGTAATAAGACAATGAAAATATTCATGTAGTTATTAATCCAAAAATCAATAATGACATTAATTTGGCCACTTATTCTACAATACAATTTAAAATATTTCAATTCATTACAGGGTTTTAAGGTAACATGAGACTCAGATTTCATCTATAGCAAGAATCACCCATAGCCGACAGTCATGTTGCCATGAGAGCTCTATACTAGTAAAGAAGAGTTACAGATGAGATAGTTATGGAACAGTTATTTACTAGGTATGTGAACATGAGAAAATAGCTTAACTTTTTGCACTCTAAAGTTTCATTTTTAAAGAGCATGAAATTCTACTCTGGACTAAGATGGTGATGTAGAGGCTCTTGAATTTCTCTCTTGCCATGGACACACCTAATGTGTGTCTAATATATAGATGCACATGGAGAAGTTTCCTTTGAGAGAAATCCAGAAACTAGTTGAGGGACTCCTATACATTGAGTGACTGAAAAAATACCCACATCAACACAAGAAGAGAAGGCTGAGACATACTCTACCATAAACTCAACCTAACACAACTCTGTAGATGCATGGGAGAACCCTCAACTCCAAACTTCTCCCTAAAACTGAAGACTATGAAGCACACATCTACCATGACAACTTTTTTTAAGTTTTCTTTTTAATTTATTTATTCTGAGAGAGATAGAACAGAGGAGGGGCAGAGAGAGAGGGGGGAAAGAGAGAATCCCAAGCAGACTCGGCACTGTCCGCATTGAGCCTGACTCGGGGCTCAAACTCACAAACCATGAGATCATGACCTCAGCTCAAATCAAGAATTGGACACTTAACCGATTGAGCCACCCAGGCACCCCAACTACCCCAAATTTTAAAGCTACCACGTGAGGGATGGGCCCCCCAGATCACTTACCTCCGAAAGGCAATGTGGCTTTCACTCATGAGTCCCACAGTATGAGGTACACAAAAAGGAGTTAACAGGCATGCAAGCATTCATGGGTGCTATCACAGCAGGGCTCAGCAAAACGCTGTCTCAGTCTTCCCTGCATAGGTTTGACTGTATCCATTACCAGTTGCTTACTGGGAATCTGGCTTCTAACAGGCCTGTTGTCTCTACTGTGAGCCTCCCATTTGGGACACTGATGGATCTTAACTGATATTCTACTACTTGGAGCCGTTAAGTACAAAGATGATGAGACAGTGACTTGGATGATCACAAAGGTTTGGGAGGCAACCAGGAGCTTGGATTGGGATGGTTACTGATGTTCATCTTTTACACAAAACTAGTGTCTAAAGACTAAGGCAGGTGGCTGTTTTATCTAATGCACAGAAACCAACACAAAGAGTTAAGGAAAATGAAATAAAACAATCTGTTCCAAACAAAAGAATAAAATAAATCTTCAGAAACCAATCTTAATGGAATGGAGATATGCAGTTTACCCAATATAGAGTTTTGAGCAACACTTAGAAAGATGCTCACCTAGGTCAGGAAAAAATTGCATGTGTAAAGTAAGAATTTCAACAAAAATAAAACATTTAAAAAGTACCAAACAGTAGTCAAAACTTAAGAACTGAAAAATTCAAGAGAAGGATTCAACACTAAATATCAAGTGGAAGAAAGGATCAGCACACTCAAACACATGGCACTGAAATACATCCAATGAGAGAAGTAAGGATGTTTATTCTTACCACTATTATTCAACATAGTAGTAAAAGTCCTAGCTAGATCAATAAGTTAACAAAAAGAGATAAAGGGCATTCAAATTGTAAGGGAATAAGTAAATGGGTCTCTGTTTGCAATGAGATAATATTCTATATAGAACACCCCAAATCCACCAAAGTCTATTGGAACTAATAAACAAATTCAGTAAAGTTATAGGATACAAAATCAATACAGAAAAATCAGTTGTGTTTACAATAGCATCAAAAACAATACAATACTCAGGAATAACTTTAATAAAGAAGATCAAAGATCTCTGTGCTAAAACCCATAAGACAGTGATGAAAAAACTGAAGAAGACACAAATAAATCAAAAGATATTACATGCTCATGGATTGGAATAATTAATTATTTAAAAATAATTAATATATTTAAAATTGTTAAAACATCCATACCATCCAAAGCAATCTACAGATTCAGTGCAATCCTTATCAAAATCTCAAGGGCATATTTCAAAGAAATAAAACAACATAGTCCTAAAATTCTTATAAGACCACAGTAAATCCCCAAATAGCCAAAGCAATGTTAAGAAAGAACAAAACTGGAGACATCACACTTCCTGATTTTATATTCTGTTACAAAGCTCTCAAGAGCATATAGATGGTATTGGCATAAAAACTGACACACAAATTAATGGCCCAGAATAGAGAGCCCAGAAATAAACCTGTGCATATACAGTTAATTTTTGACAAAGACACCAAGAATATGCATCAAATGGATAATGTTTTCAATAAATAGTGAAGGGGAAAATGCATATATCCACATGCCAAAGAATGAAACTGGACCCTTGTCTCACAGCATACACAAAATGGATTGGAAGCTTCAACATAAGTTCTGAGATGGTAAAAATCCTAAAAGAAAACATAGGTGGTAATCTCCTTGACATTGGTTTTGGTAATGATTTTTTGGACTTGACACTGAAAGTTGGCAAAGGCAACAAAAGTAAAAAAATAAACAAGTGGAACCACATCCAACTAAAAGTTTCTGCACAGCAAAGGAAAATCAATGAAACAAAAGGCAACCTTCTTGATGCAAGAAAACATTGGCAAATCACCTATTTGATATGGTGTTAATATAAATAATACACAAGGAATCTGTACATCTCAATAGCAAAAAAAAAAAAAATAAGGGAAAATGATTGTAATAGACATTTTTCCAAAGAAGATATACAAGTAGCCAACAGGTACATGAAAAGGTGCTCAATATCATTATCACTAATCATTAGGGAAATGTAAATCAAAGCCACGGTGGAATATCACCTCACACCATGTTAGGAGGTCTATCACCAGAAAGACAGGAGATAGTGTTGGCAAGGATGTGAAGAAAAGGAAACCCTTGTACACTGTTGATGGGAATGTAAACTGGTACAGCCACTATGGGAAACAGTATACAGTCTCAAGAAATTAAAATCTACTAAATTAGAGCTATTATGTAATCCAGCTATCGCATTTCTGGGTACATATCTAAAGAAATGAGAAATCATTATCTCAAAAACATGTCTATACTGCCATTTTCATACTAGCATTATTCAAAATAGTCAAAAGATAAAAACAACTTAAGTGTCCATTAATGGGTGAACAGATAACAAAAATGTGATACTTATATACAAAGGAGTATTATTCAAGTTTTAAAAAGAAGGAAATCCTGTCATTTGCAAGAAATTGGTAGATATTATGGTAAGTGAAATGAGCTATACAGAGAATGACAAATGCAGCACGGCATCACTTACACGTGGAATCCAAAAACAAGCTGAACTCATAGATTGAGGGTTGCCAGGGGCTGGAGAGTGGGGGAAATAGGAAAAGGTTGGTAAAGGGCACAGACTCTTAGATACAAGAGAAATAAAGTCTGAGGATCTAATATGTAAAATGATGACTATAATTGATAATCCTGTCTTGTATAACTGAAATCGGCTAAGAGAGTAAAAGTTAAGTACTCTTAACCCCAAAAATGGCAAATATGTGAGGTGATGGATATGTTAATTAACTCAGTGATCAGAATCCTTTCCAACATACACATATATAAATCATCACATTGTACACTTTAAATATATTATAATTTTATTAGGTAAATATATCTCAATAAGCCAAAAAATAAAAAATAAAAGCAACGTGCATTTGCCAAGGTTATTTTGACTCTGTCATAATATATATAAATGTAAGTGTATCATTAGCATCATAGACATTGTAGATATTACCAGTGACAATCAGTTCACAATCCAATGTGCTGTCTCCTCCTTCTGGAATAGGTATGCGTGTGAATGTGTGTGTCTGTATCACCCAAATTTAAAATTCTCTTTATTGTTTCCTCACTACATAGTCTGAGGGTCATTTAAGTTATCAAAACTCTTTAATATGATCTTTCCCAAGATGACTCATTTCTCTAATTGGCACAGATTTTAAAAATACCACTGTCCTTACTAATTTTGATGTTGAAATGTGCTAATTTCAAAATAAGACAGAACGTTGAACTTAAGAGCATACTCTAATGCTAATGTGTTGAGGACATTGTAAAAAGGTCCCTAGCATTCCTATTCTGACAGTCTTTCATTAGCGCAGCCCAAGTGACGTTTTTTGTTTGTTTGTTTTCTTTTTAAGTTCATTTATTTATTTTGAGAGACAGAGAGAGAGAAACTCGGACAGCATGAGTGGGGAGGGACAGAGGGGTGGGGGGGGGGGGGGAGAGAGAGAGAGAGAGGATCCCAGATTCCTTTGTCAGTGCAAAGCCTTTATGCAAGGCTCGAACTCATGAACCATGAGATCATGACCTGAGCCAGAATCCAGAGTCAGATGCCCAACCAACTGAGCCACCCAGGCACCCCTGACTTTATTATTTTTTTTTTCTTTCTTTTTTTTCTTCGTCTATTTTTTATTCATATCATGCTGTTGGCTCATGAGCTTGCAGTCAATGAATACTAGTGCATGTAGTACTTTTTTCACTAGTTTAACAGCAGTTAAACTAGTCTTTTCCCTGGTCCTTTTGAATTTTAATGTGGAAATATCTCTTATGCCTTATTAAATAGGATATATCGTTCTAATCTAGAGAAATTCTTTACATCACAATTCTAAACGCCAAGGCACCAGATTCCTAACCAGATCTATGTCAGCTACAGATTCCTAAATCTATACTGTTGTCATCATGTAAGTTGCTAACACAAATGTTAAATGTATTATTTAACATTAATAAACATGAATCTAATACATATATTTTATTAATACTTGATTGATGACTTAATTTTACAAATTGCTTCCATTTGAGCATGCTTGCTCAACCAATTAAAATCACCTAATTGTAAATTCACATCTTTCCATATTTCAAAAGAAAGTATTAAAGAAACTTTGTCAAAAGTACTGAAATCAAGATACATTCTACACATAACCACAGCAATTTCAAGATTGTGTTGTCTACTAATTCTGTCAAAAAAGGAGAATGTGACTGTTTACCATAATGTTCTTCTGACACCAAAATTGGCTTCAGTGGTTACTGCATTCTACCTTAAGTTTTTACACGTACTTAAAAAAAAAAAAAAAAAATGACACTCTAGAAATTTACATTAGATTAACATGAATCAACTGTTCCTAGTTTGCCAAATCCCTTTTATTCCACTTTTGAAAATGGTATCATTTTCATCTTTAAGTTTATTTACATAATTTCTTAAAGAACTTCTAAAACGACAAGTTTATTGTCTCCCCAGATTATCCTTAAATCAACTTCAGTAATTAGTTTGTTGTGGTCCAAATTGAAGACAAACTATTCCTCTTATTAGCTCCACATACTTTGAGAGACACCACCACCTAAATTACTGTTAGAAATGTCACAGATATATCACTTTCCACACAAAAGTATGTGAATGCAATCCCCAGTTATAGATTCTAAGATTTTAGCTATATAAAAATAATACTTCAAACCTTTACTAAAAATATCTTGGGCAGGAAATTTCAACCTGGGAATTGGGGCATCACAGGAAAGTTGAACATGAAACATGGCACTCACTACAGGAGCCCTTGACGTTGCTTGATAGTTGAATGTTGTTCAAGGGTCGATTGCCCACTATGAGCTCTTTTTACAGGAATCTATTCATGTGTAGTACAACCTGCTGGAAAAGGTCAGTGGAAAGTCAAAACCCTTAAAGCTGGGGAGTTTTATGTCTTAATGATTCTTTGAAATGTTACTCACTACAGAGTGGAGTGTGTATACTTCAGATCACCTCTAGGTAACTGGGAAGGAAACAACAACAAAGAACTGAATTGAGGAGAAGTGGACTTGAGTTTCCCATCTCCAGTTGCTGCTTATCTCACTTTGATTAATACAGAAAAACAGTTTCAGATGGAATTCCTGCATTTATGAATTGAGCTTACGATCTACCTGGGGCTCATTTCCAAAAGATAAAACACATGATGGATATGAGAGCCATATTTGGCACTGGATAAATATTTAATGCTATTATTGTTTATTTATAGCCTGCACATTCATATGACTATGAGTACCATCATCTGTAGCATTATTTGTAGTAGCAGTGGTGCCATCAGTATTACTGTTGGCACTGGCACTGCTTGTAGCTTTTCTGAGGGGGAGGTCATGTACTTGGGTTAAGCTTTCTGCCCGTGGGGCTTTGGCTCTGCTTTAGGATGCTTCATCTTCCAGGAACCAAAACTGAAGCTCATGCCCAGAGAACTTTGTGGTGAGGGACAAAATCTGAAAGCTGTGATTGTGGAGGAGGCTGTTTGGACAATGTGGTCTAGTCTGGCACCGAGATTATAGGCAGCAGAAACCACCACAGCTCCAAGAGGGTAAGGATCTGGACAATCTCACCTGGCTGCCCATAGCCCTGCTTCCTGTCACTTTGCTGCAATAAACCCTCCCGGCTTCCTTTAAGCCTGAAAGCTTCTGAAGCGGAGGAGAGAGAGTCACAACCCCTCTCTGAAACATTAGGGAGGGCATAGAGGTTACCATCAATTTTCTGAAATCACGTATCATTTCATTTATTTCTGGTGTGGAAAGTTGTTTTGTCTGTTGAACCAAGTCAGTGCAACACTAACTTGATTAGGATAAAAAGGCTTTCATTTTTACTTAGGGTCTGCTTACTATTTCAAGCTTCAACCCAGGAATGCATTTTCTTTCTTGGGACTATATAGTGTAGGAATAGACTAAATAAAATTGAATGATTTTATATATATATATATATATATATATACACACACATATATATATATACACATACACACACACATATATACACACACACATACATATACATACATATACATATATGTGTGTATATATATGTATATATGTGTGTATATATATATACACATACATATACATACATATATATATATACATACATATATATATATACATACATATACATATATATATATATATATATATATATATATATACACACACACACACACACACACACCATGCATATACAACCAGGAAGAGACAGAATTTTATACTTGAAAGCAAGGACGTTGGGAATCAAATCATTAATCTGGGATTTGCTGGCTCTCTTACCCTGAGTGCTCAGTTTCAGTTGTCTCATCTGTAAACTGGTATTACTGATACAGATTTAGCAGGATAGTATGTGGATTGAATTACTGAATTAATCTACTTATTTAACAGATATAGATGAGACATCCGTTATGCTAGGCACTTATCAATGACACACAATTCAGCAGTAGGTAACCAGATGATTCCCTGGGCTTACATTTCAGTGATGGCGATGTAGGAAGTATAGCCAGGATAGACCCTGGCAAACAGCAGGCTGTCAGTAAACGTCTTTGTCTCCTCTAGATGGGACCATTGTGTGGAGGCACTTCCATATTAAAAGAATGGCAATCTCTTGTTAATGGTGTGAAGTATATTATACCTGAATTTCTATCAATCTGAATTTATAATTTCGTTTTCTCTATTTGTATATGCCTTATTCACAGTTCAATTCTGTGTATAGGTCTTACTCCTTTGGTTTCAAAATTTTAAGTTACATTTTCCTCAGTGAATATGATTCTTCCACATAATTTCAATTCCCCTCTCCTAGCTCTATATGACGTCAATATGATGTCTTAGCTTGACATTCAAGGCATCTCTCAAAAGTCTTTCTCTTTTTATCTCTCTCTGCTCCTACTACACCAGACAAGATGGATGATTTGCACATCCCCAAATATTTTATTTACTTTCCTAAAACTTTGCATTTTCATTTGCATGTCACTGTTTTAGAATCCCCATAAACCTAATCTAGCTAATCTTTAAAGAGTTTGTGAACCAGGAGCTCATTAAAAAGTTAACTAAATGAGCAAATAAATGAGTGTGTACACAGGTCTAGACTGTGAAACTCCTAAGAACAAGGGCTCTTCATTATTATTTTATTTAATACAGGGTACAATTAGCATGTAGATACATTTACACTTTATAAGCTCTCAAATAATTTGGTTTAAATAAATTGAACTACCTAGTGATCTCTGCTTAAAATCATAATTTCAACGATGGATGAAAATACATAGAAAATAGTGAACTCGATGATTCCAGACATTTGATTTACGAGGATTTCGATTCTACTCTATTCAAGAAATTATAGGTATCACAATAAGACTTAAGCTTATAAACTGACCAACATTTTTATTAATAAATATTATTCTTAAGGATTGAAGAAGTTACAAATTGTTTTTAAAAAAGGGCTTAACCTTGTTGTATTTATACATAATGGTAGTACCATTACATTCACTGAAATGTATGTCATACTAGAACTGCACAGCTAACAATGTGCTAGGAAGTAAACTCATGAGTAGAATAAGATTTTGAAGAAAAGCAAAAAGGGGTTACTTTTCTCTTTGAAACTTGAGTATCATAAAATCATCCAGTTGTACATTTTTATTCAGTCTCCAAGCATCTTCTCAGGGTTTGCCCAACGTTTAACTGAATATTACATAATGTGACCTTATTTACTAAAAAAAGTTAAAGAAAAAAATTAAATTAATTTTTATCTGTCAAGTATTGTTTGATATTCCCCCACTTCTGTGTGTATGATTACTGATAATCATTCACAGCAGTAGTGAGTTGAAAATCAAAATGCAGACAGACAAGTAGCTAAGTATGCAGACAAGACAGTCAAAATGTGAATCAACGTTAAATCTAATTTTAACCTAATTTATTATTATCGAATTATCAAATTAACTTGCTTTAGGTTTTACATTTGTAGGTAATGGTGAGGTGCTCTAAACAGAGAATTGGGTTTTCACAGAGTAGCATGGTGTGTTATAAAAGCTATTACACTATACTCTCAAAAGGGCCTTTGCCTGAGTTACATGTTAAACACGTTTTTAATATGAAGCTCAAGATAAAGGAATTTAGGCAAAAAGCCTGGCTTAAAAGAGTAATATTTTTAACTTCAACCAGCTTCATTTGTTTACACAGTGGTATATCGTGCCCACGTAGCTATAAAACCCCAGTGGCAATAAAGCCGCACAAAAATATCAGAGTATCCTATAATATAAGAGCTTCCTAAATTAAATTGTGATTTTTTTTTAATGAAGAAAAACACAAAGCTAGAAATAAATAAGCCCAGCTCTTTGGGTACATTAGATTGATAGATGATGGAAACAAATTAAAAACTGAGTAATGAGGTAGGCTATAGTCAAGCTTTCAGCAGCGATGGCGGGGGTCAGGGGGGTGGGGGGGACAGGTGAAGCAAAGCTGGTTCTCTGTCAAGCTAATTAACCCAACTGAAATAGCTTAGCAGGAATGAAATAAAAAAATAGGTGCTTTATCACATGGACTCAAGCTTATTAGTTCTCATTTGAGGATAAGGGGAGTTCAGTCAAAAACAATAAATTTCAAAAAGGTATGTCATATGCCCTTTTAAAATTAAGTAATTAGGGGCGCCTGGGTGGCTCAGTCGGTTGGGCGGCCGACTTCGGCTCAGGTCATGATCTCGCGGTCCGTGAGTTGGAGACCCTGGTAGGGCTCTGTGCTGACAGCTCAGAGCCTGGAGCCTGTTTCGGATTCTGTGTCGCCCTCTCTCTGACCCTCCCCTGTTCATGCTCTGTCTCTCCCTGTCTCAAAAATAAATAAATAAATTAATTAAAAAGTTTAAAAAAATTTAAAAAATAAATAAAATTAAGTAATTAATACTTTAACAGGATGCCATCATATTGTCTAAAATGCAGGTCTTGGGGTGCCTGGGTGTCTCAGTCTGTTAAGCGTCTGACTTCAGCTCAGGTCATGATCTCACAGTTCATGAGTTCAACCCTTGCATCAGGCCTTGCACTGACAGCTCATAGCCTGAGGCCTGCTTCAGATTCTGTGTCTCCCACTCTCTCTGCTCCTCCCCAGCTTGTGCACACATGGTTTCTGTCTCTTTCTGTCTCTCTCTCTCAAAAATAAATAAATATGAAAAAAAATAAACAAATAAAAGGCAAGTCTTCTAGGCTATATATATATATATATTTCTTACCAATTTACATACATTGCAAAAATCAAACTTGGAGCATCATTGTAAAAATTAGAATACTAGCAATGGCCTTTATTATATTCATATCAAATATTATTTTAAGACAGTTTCCCTATAGAATTTTATTACAATCACATAGTGATATATATATAGTCCACAAGGGCAAAGATCTTTTCAGCCATTTATTGTGTATAAATTATTTTCGAAAATATGTTCAATTTAGAATTTTACTATTTACACACATGTGGTAGAAAGCAAATGCTCTAGACTATTTTTTAATATTTATTTATTTTTGAGACAGAGAGAGACAGAGCATGAACGGGGGAGGGGCAGAGAGAGAGGGAGACACAGAATCGGAAGCAGGCTCCAGGCTCTGAGCTGTCAGCCCAGAGCACGACGCGGGGCTCGAACCCACGGACCGCGAGATCGTGACCTGAGCTGAAGTCAGACGCTTAACCGACTGAGCCACCCAGGCGCCCTAGACTATTTTTGACAAACAGCATCTTTCCTTACTACCAGACTCAATGACATAGATAGTAATAATTGGAAAGAAAATAATTCAGCAAACATTTCACTTGGGAAAGAAAGGCAGAATTCTCTGAATGAAACAGAATATATTTTATCCCACGACTATATTAAATTTGATTTCTGATGCCCCTGTTTACTTTCTAGATTATCAAGTAACACATATTTTAAAATGAAATTCATCAGAATATTTGCTCTTTAAAGGTCTGGTTGGTGTTTGGGATCATATTTTTAGCCCTGTTCTTGTACTCAGAAATCCAGGAGATTTTACCCTCTATTATCTGGCTCTCTCTTTAAGTTTCAGAAAGCTGCATTATTTTATACCTAGTGTTTGCCGGCAGTAAAACTGAATCTATTCTTGTCTGCTAGTCTTTTGTTACTCAGTAGTTTGTGTTAGTAGTTGCTTGTCTTCTTTTCTTTTCATATTTCTGACCTTTTTTTCTTCTCATATGTTGTCTAGTGTTAGGAGACACAGTGATGCAGAGAATTATAAAAGAAAAAAAAATAAAAGGGAAGAAAAGGAAGGGAAAAAAATAAAACCTACAATGCAGAAGTTGCTTTCCGGTAGCAATAGAATTACAGAGAAAAGAAAAAGTTGAAATCTGACAGGATTAGCCTGCTGACTTGCTGAGTTTATAAGCCCTGTAAAGAATACCAATGAGAGAAAAAAACAGAAGCTAGAAGACAATGTAATAAATCTTACCCATAGATTTGCTCACCAAGAGTTAGGAAATAAAATCAAGTTCTGGATACCATTAATGGTCAGGATGTCGCAGAAGACAATCAGATTTGTATCTGCTTCTCTTTTCAAAATTAACAGAAACACTGGAGGTGGCGCTCTTTGTGAAATGATTACACGATGTGCAGATCAATGCAGACCTCTTCTCCCCTCTGACATCTGGGACTTACACTAAATGGAAGTGGAACTAGTTACAGATAGACATTTCAAAACTACTGAATCAGTCCACCCAGGGTGAGGACTGGTAACGATTTACTGAGGATTAAAAGACTAGGAATAGATCAAAATCAATACGGGTATCATAACATGGAGACTGAAAATCAGTCCTGAAAACCACACAACAAGGCTAGGTATCAAACAGGTCCTCATTTATTATGAGAGATGGAGTATGTGACAGGATTCAGGACTGCTAAGACACAGATGGAAATTAAAAGTTGTTACAGTCCTCTGAAGCTTCCCATCATTATGGTCTTCCTGCTTATATCAATCAGATGCTCTTTCTAGAATCATAAGGTCACATAACTGATTATTAAAATCTGTAAAAATTTGATGAAATACAGAATTCCTTTCTAGAAATAAATCACTTATAATGCACAGACACAAACATTTTCCACATCATTTTGGGGAGTGAATAAACTTACCTCAATCTGCCCTAAGACCCTAATTTAACTACTCCTAAGTCTTACCTGTATGGTCTTACAGTTTTGTATATTTAACAATCATTACTTATAGGAACAAATACATGATCTTACAGAAGCAAAAGAACTGGGTAGTTCATAAAAGTCCCCGCATCACGGGATTGGTTAAAAGTATTATGGTATGTACAAACAGTGGGATTTTTCAACCTTTAAAATTGATACTTTCTTATGTAAGAGTTTAATAGTTTTAATAAATAGGTGTTATATGTTACTAACCACAAAGACAAGTTTCAAAATAGTGCATACTATCAGAACTCATTATTATTGTAAGAAAATATAAACATATATGCAAAATGAAAGTCTCGAAAGAGTATTCACCAAAACTTGACAATTATTTTCTGTATTTGATTTATAAATTTGCTGATCTAAATTTTCTAATTTCACTACACTGGATGCGTAGAGATTTTACTTACTGAAGATCGACCTATCTTAGTGACACACATTTAAATTACACCTATTTTGGGGCGCCTGGGTGGCTCGGTTGGTTAAGCATCCAACTTTGGCTCAGGTCATGATCTCACGGTTCATGGGTGCAAGTGCTACATAGAGCTCTGTGCTGACAGCTCAGAGCCTGGAGCTGCTTCAGATTCTGTGTCTCCCTCTATCTCTGCCCCTCCCCACTCGCTCTCTGTCTCCCTCTCAAAAATAAGTAGACATTAAAAAAATTTAAAAAAATAAATTATAGCTATTTCTGAGAAGAAAACACATCACATGTTTTAATTCTGGCATATGGGTAATATGTGGATTGCTTGAATGGAGACAGAAGTAATTTACAAAGAAATACAAATTTGAAGGATGGAAAGTTGCAGATCCCGACGCCTTTACCCCATGACCAACCACTAACACAAAGGAGAAACCAATGAGTCAATCCCTCTGGTAAGTGATGAAATTCACCTTCAAGTCTTGAAAAGCACTGAACTTTGATGTGAGTCTGAGATCTGAAAGTGGGGCATGTTCCTATAGTCAGGAATCCAGAGCAGTTGCTCCTAGGTTGTCAAAGGCAAATCTGGATCATTTTACTGTTATTTCCTAGAGAGTAGGTGAGGAAAAAGTGGAAATGGGTTGGACAAAATAAGGCAAGAGATAATTTTTCAGTATACCAGCACCAGAGACCCAGGCAGCTGGGCATCCTCAAAGGACTGAAGAAATCTTTGCTGAGAGGAAATAAACTCTATCCTGGAACCATCTTCCACTCTGCCCCCTCCCTGCCCGCTGCTAACACTATCACCACCACCAATAGTGGGAAAAGGAAGTTCTGAATCAGTAGTTTGGGGAACTCGCTATCTGCCACATCTAGATGCTTGAACACTCAGACGGAAGACAGCAGACTATTTCAGAAAGTACATATAAATTAGAAGAGAACTCCTGATAGCAGGACGCATCACCCATTCTCAGTCCTGGTTCTAAGCAAAGCTCTCTGAAGGATATCCAGGACATATTAGATGACTGAGGGTGGAGGCAGAAATACTGAAATTGAGCGGTATCATTTCCTATTTAGTAGCGCGGGCTACAGCCAACTCCCATGGCAACACTTTCGGATGAGTTACATTGAGGGAAATATTTTTTTAAGAGACAAAAAGAAATAGATGTTTATAGATGCTTATAAAAGTATTTAAAACCTTTTTTAATCTTTCCACTCTACTTCACAGTCCTAAGCAGATATCATCTATGTAATATTTTATGACTTTTAGTTTCACTAGCATTATTTCTCTTGATCTTTATCACCGGGGTAAGGAATATCAGTGTTTTACCAAGGAGGAGTCTAAATCACTGGAAATGACTTGAGGCCATCCAAATTCCAGCAGAGCTGGGACTCACACCATAGACATCTCAGTCCAATTGCCCTTATTCAATGCATGTAGCATGCTGTCTTGCATGACCATATAAACCTATAAAAAGAATGATTTATAGCCAGGTATTCATTTTAGGTATAGATAATTTCATTGTTGTAAATGATTTTAGATATCTGCTCCATTTGGGCATTCTAATTACTTTCATTAGTAAATAAATTTGCATTTTGAAGTAGATTACATGGGCAATATCTTCCACTTTGCAGGTAATTTACAGCCAAGGGGGGATTCTCTCATTCCACAGTAATAATCCTCTTAAATGTGCTTTGGCAACACTGGAAATCAGAATACAGCTTGCCTTTAGTGAACTGAAATTGTCACCTAGGACGAGTCCTGATATTCCAAACTCCTAATAAAAGCAATTAAATGATAATAAACTTTGGCTAAGTCATAGGTATTTTTTTCTGTAGAAGTTCATATATTAAACCCTGGAATCCACCCAGCCTTTTGATTGAAAAAGATAAGACTTTTTTTTTTTTTTACTGTATTTTGTATTTTTTTAATTAAAAATATAACAGTATCTTTTTAAAATTTTTTAAATGTTTATGTATTTTTTAGAGAGAGACAGAGCATGACCAGGGGAGGTGCAGAGAGAGAGGGAGACACAGAATCCAAAGGAGGCTCCAGGCTCCACACTATCAGCACAGAGCCCGATGTTGGCCTCAAATTCACGAACCATCAGATCCTGACCTGAGCCAAAGTCTGACGCTTAACCCACTGAGCCACCCAGGAGCCCCTGTAGCAGCATTTTTTTTTTAAGTGAACTGACTTTTCTACCTAAATCCACACGAGCACTCCACGTCAATGTACATAAAAAGCTGTCCTGAGAAAAAAGATCCTGGTTCCAGATCTTACCCAGATTATCATCCAGTGCCTGACCTTCTATAATTCTGGCATTCTTGGCACCTCACTGGATCCATTAGGATGACGTACATGAGCATAGTTTGAATCAGGCAACAAACACAACCCTATACGGATGCAGACACATATACAGGAACAGACATAGGCACTTCATAGTTCAAAAGGAACCATAATTCTCTGACTACAGAGTAGAAATTGGTGAATATCTTTATATAAAATACAGAAATAACTTTTGGTTTGTTTTGTTAAGCAGTCTATCAGTTTACATATCACACTTACTGAGGATGTCCCATCAAATCAGCAAACTATTCGTCATTCCTTTAATATTAATTTAACCAAATATAAAATAAAGTAACTAAAATGGTCAAACTACTTTTTCAGCATGGTCAAGTGCAAATCATTCCTGCCCAAAGCTTAAGACTGATCATATATAAACAAAAGCCAAATTCAGAGAGGTATTTGTTTTAAGCTTAGTAAAATCAAAGCAAATCATTTTGTGCTATTTATGAAAATTTGGGAGGGGGGAGAATAGTAATATTGCCTAAATAAGAAAGCCTCTAATAATAATCAATAAAACCATGCACATTTTAAAACTTTACATATATGACACTGAAAGTTAGAAAAAGGTAGTCATAGAACATTTAGATGAACACAGGTCTCATTATATCACTTACTTAAATCAACCAAGTTGTCATTTTAAAATATGTTTATCATTCAGACTACTTATATACTTATATACTTATAGTTTATATACTTATACTTTATATATATGTATATATATGCATATATATACTTGACTATATATATATGTGTGTGTGTGTGTATATATCATCTATATATCTATATAGATATATCTATATAGATATATAGATATAGACATATATATATAGATAGGTATAGATATAGACATAGATATATATATATATCTCCTGAATATCAACTAAATTCAATGTCTTTCAGATTTAGATGGACTTTTCTTGAATCTCCTATGTCAATCCTGTAGTAGTTCAGGTGGGCCTTCACAGTATGTTTACTGGTGCTCAGACTGACCAATTTTCAGGGTCACTCAAATTTCTGAATCACAGCGACTGCTGAGCTCCCTCTTATAGTTGACATATAATATTTGTCTATATTAACCCCATTTATTTAGAGTTTCCAGACAAATACATAAAAACATTCATATTTGATACATAGTAAACTTTACCTATCTGGGGAGACGGATGAAGGTTACACATTAGAAAACCAACAAGTTGGGGCGCCTGGGTGGCTTGGTCGGTTGAGCGTCCGACTTCAGCTCAGGTCACGATCTCACGGTCCGTGAGTTTGAGCCCCGCGTCGGGCTCTGGGCTGATGGCTCAGAACCTGGAGCCCGCTTCCAATTCTGTGTCTCCCTCTCTCTCTGCCCCTCCCCTGTTCATGCTCTGTCTCTCTCTGTCTCAAAAATAAATAAACGTTAAAAAAAAAATTAAAAAAAAAACAACGAAAACCAACAAGTCAAAATTGAACATAGGATTTGCTCATGGCTAGATTTCCTTTGACCATTTTATCATTAATCATATTAGTGATATGATTAGTGTATCCTTATTCTTATGATCCAGCTCCTAATACATCACTCCAATGCTCTTCATATTTTCGGCTATCCATCCCTCACTCATGTCCCATCTCCTTCTTTCACTCTCTGGAGCCTAACTTTGTCTGGAGGTCATCTGCCACCATTAAGACGGCTTGCCTAAAACTAAGTCGCATGACTTTTTGTACATCTAGTACCAAATATTAATGCCATCTATTTTTTCCTTCCTATAAGCAGATGGTGTTTATCTATTATAAAGCACTACCTATATTGGGCAACTATAGACACATACCCACCATTAATTAACAATAGTTACTAAATATCTACTATCAAGAGATGATAACATTCAGGAAATGAAAGTAATAAAATTAGTAATAAAAAATAAAACAAAAATATTTATATTTATACTAAGCACTTTACCCATATATTTTTTACATCCTCATAGCAATTTCTAGGAAAGTATTCCCATTATGTGCGTGTGTGTGTATATAATGGGAACATACACACACAATGGGAATATACACACATATGTGTGTACAAATACGAGACTGAGTCTAAAATAATTTACAAATATTGGTATATTGGTTCAGATCAAATTGCAAATTAGTGTCAAACCATGATAAACTCCAAGCATATCTTGGTACACGTCTCATTAACAACACTGTAAAAAACTTCAGTACTATTTAAATGAAGAGATGAAATCTCAGATCTCAAGGACCAAGTGACTCTCTTGGAGATATGAACTGTACACAAAATAACTAGAAACAGTATTCGATATGTGTCAAATCATGGTATAAGAAAAGACTGCTTCTAATGGAAAAAAGAAATACCAATAGCAACTAAAATAATTAAGGAAAACAGCTTCAGGGGCACCTGGGTGGCTTAGTCAGTTAAGAGTCTGACTCGCTCAGGTCATGATCTCATGGTTCATAAGTATGAGCCCTGTGTTGGGCTCTGTGCTAACAGCTCAGAGTCTGGAGGCTGCTTTGGATTCTGTCTCCTCCTGTCTGTGCCCCTCCCTGGATTGCGCTCTGTCTCTGTCTCTGTCTTTCTCTGTGTCTCTCTCTCATTCTCAAAAATAAATAACATTAAAAAAAAAATTTAAAAACAGCTTCAGGTGAGATAGTTTTAAACTGATTTCTGAACAGTTGGAAGACTTGGGCTGAATGGGCCTTTTCTAAATTAGTATCTATGTATAAAGAGATAGATACATTATTTGTATTTCTTCTACCATTTAAAAGAAGACATGCTGATAATATAGTTATTGCTGATAAGCCAAGAGTGAGAATGGCAGAAACAGACAAAAATAGCAGAATTACAAAAGTGTTTAGGTTGGGTCTTCCCATGAGAGATGAGTACATTATTTATTCTTGTGGCTACAGCCAATTATTTCTGACTTCTGGTATTTACTTATACTTCTGTTTATATCTAGGTGGGCACTTGACAACTATTTTTAAAGTGACATATTGAAAGAGATTGCATAGATCTCGAAGTTGTCTGCTCACACAAATTCCTTATCAAATATAAACTCAATATTTCAAATAGAATGTAGCATAATGCATAAAATTATAAACATCATATGACTGGAAAAATGAGATTTGATTAATATAAAAACTTCCTCTGCTTAATGAGGGAATGAGAAAGATCACTGTCAATGTTGTCTGTAGTTAAGCCTATTATTCTCTTTTTTGTATTTTATAATTAAAGGCGGGGTGGAGGGGAGAGACAGACTACTGTCATACTAATTCAAGTAAAAAGCTTTAGATTGATCCAAGAAATTGCTCCGTTCCCCAGAGGACATATAAGTCAGCAAGTAATTAATAAACATATGTTTATTATTAACAGGTAAACATTGATCAATTTCTCATTCAGGTATAGAACAAATACAAAACTCATATTGGATCTTATATATGAGACATATTTGGAAGTTAAAATAGACAGAATGGGTGGAAGAGAGAGTTATCACAATGGGCTTTGTCCTAATTTGTTCCTAATTAAAATGCATATTTTCTGGTAAAAAAAATCTAACTATATGGAAATTCAGGAGTACTTTCCTTTGGTATTTTAGTGCACATTTCATTAAATATGGGCTTTGAACACATGATCGATATTATTAGCTATAACCTTTCCATATTGTTAAAGTGCCTTGACAAATTTAAGCATTTAATAGTTTTCTCTACTGGTACATCAATAGTTTTCTCAAGTTATCTATATACCCTCGATGGGTAGATACTCTTTCCTTTTTTTTTAAAGGTTTATTTTATTTCTTTTGAGAGAGAGAGAGCGGGGAGGGACAGAAAGAGAGGGAGAGAGAGAATCCCAAGCAGGCTCCATGCTGTCAGCACAGAGCCAATATGGGGCTCTATCCCATGAACTGTGAGATCATGACCTGAGCTGAAGAATCCAGATATTTAACTGACTGAGCCACCCAGCAGCCCCAATGGGTAGAGTTTCTTAATACTAAAAGCAGAAGGAATGAACCTGCTTGAGTAAATTTGACAAAGGCTGGTGTTTTCACGTCTATTGTATATATGTTTGTTTGTTTGTTTTTAGGAACAAGATATAAACTTCATTACTTCAATTAAGCCACTATCATTATTGAGTTTTTAAAGCACTTACACAATCTTGATGAATGCAGATTGATAGAAAGAAAACAGACTCTAACCTACAAACAGAATAGACAATATTTTCAGATTATCTTAAAATGTTAACAAATTTTTATGAATTCCACAAAACAGAAATTGTGAGCAGGTCATGCATTATAAACATACACAATGAAATAGTAAGTAATAATAAAATGTTTTTACTAAGTGAATTAAATGAAATAAAAAATACTATTTTTGATTAGTTTTTGGCCAAAGAGGAAATTTAACACTCTAAATATCAGTGCCAACTATCAGGTCAATGTGTATTAAAAATTCAGGAGACTGAGGGCAAAGCTGTTATGAAGTGCATTTATAGCCTTTAATAAAATATGTATAGGAACTGAAGAAGTTAGAAAATGAGCATACAGACATAAAGAAAGCAAGAGGGATAGAACAACATAAATAAAAGGAGAAAATAATATAATACATTTTTAAAGAAAAAGCTGTAGACTTAAATAATAGATCTAAGAATCAGAGTTTTATGGTAAAACAATTGGAAAGGCAGTAAAATAGACCCCTATACAAGTCTAATCAAGAAAAAAAAAAAGCATCAATTCATAAAATACAGAAGGGAATATTAAGAAATTATTTAATTTGGAAGAAAATATAAATTACCATAATTAACTCAAAAAGAATTATTACTGACTAGAAACATAGTCAAAATATTCATTGATACATAAAAGTTGTTAAACTATAATCTCTATAAAAATGCAAAGGGAGACATTATAATGTTTGGGTTTTTAAATTTACGAATTCAAAAATATGGGTATATACTTGTTATTGAGATATACAAATATACAGTACATACTCCTCTATTACCAAAGTAAGAAAATTAAACAGCAATTATATATCAAAGGAAGTATCAGTGAAAAATTTTAGAAGTCAATCTGTTAAGCATAACATGACAGAAGACCCATTTGCCATAATAGCAATCATGAAAATAGTACATGTTTATATCAGTTAGGGTCCAAAAAACAGGTGGAACCATATGATGTCTATAACAGACACACTCAGTTTTGACTTGGGGTCTTTAAAGGTATTTTAAGATCTACCAGACAGGGGCAGCTGGGTGGCTCAGATGGTTGAGCATCCAAGTCTTGATTTCGGCTCAGGTCATGATCCCAGGGTCATGGGATCCAGTCTGGCATCAGGTTCCCTGCTGATCATGAAGCCTGATTAAGATTCACTCTCTCTCTATCCCTCTGCCCTCTCACAGCTCTCACACACACAGACACATGCATGCATGTGCTATCCCTCTCTGTCCCTAAAAAAAAAATAAATAAATAAACAAACAAACAATCTACCAAGCAGATGTAAGTACAAAAGAAAGAAGGATCAAGTTTATTAGGATATTAGAATGAGTCAGATTTTAATTTAAGGTTTTAAGTACAAACAGCACATATAGGGTAACTTTTTACTAAGAAAACATTCAGGGATGCCTGGGTGGCTCAGTCAGTTAAGCAGCCAACTCTCGATTTTGGCTCTGGTCATTATCTCACGGTTCGGTTAGTGGGATGGAGCCCTGTTTCAGGCTCTGTACTGACAGTCCAGAGCAGGCATGATATTCTCTCCTTTCCCTCTCTCTGCTGCTCCCCAACTTGTGCACGTGCGCGCACGTGTGTGTATGTGTGTGTGTGTGCACGCGCGTGCGCGTGTGTGCGCGCGCTCTTTCACAAAATAAATAAACTTAAAAAAAAGAAGAAATTACACATGCTTTGCTCTGAGTACTATTCTGTTTAAAACTAAACACGCAGTACTATCACACCAGTGCCCTCCTGAATACCCATTGCTCATTTAGCCCATCCCCCACCCACCTCCCCTCCATCAATCCTGTTTGTTCTCTATAGTTAAGAGTCACTTATGGTTTCCCTCCCTCCCTTTTTTCCCCCTTTCCCTATGTTCATCTGATTTGCTTCTTAAATTACAGACATGAGTGAAATCATATGCTATTTGTCTTTCTCCAACTGACTTCTTTCACTTAGAATAATACACTATAGCTCCATCCACATCATTGCAAATGGCAAGACTTCATTCTTTTTCGTGGCTGAATAATATTCCTTGTATATTTGTTAAGATATTTGTCATATTTGTTGTATATACAACATCTTCTTTAACCATTCATTAGTCGATGCACATTTGGGCTTTTTGAATAATTTGGCTATTATTGATAGTGCTGCTATAAACATAGGGGTGTATGTGTCCTTTAAATCAGTATTTTTGTGTCATTTGGGTTAATACTTAGTAGTTCAAGTGCTGGCTCTTAAGGTAGTTCTATGTTTAACTTTGTGAGAAACCTCCATACTGTTTTCCAGAGTGGCTACAACAGCTTTCAATCCCATAAACAGTTTATGAGGGCTCCCCTTTTCCCACATCCTCGCCAACATCTGTTGTTTCCTGTGTCATTAATTTTAGCCATTCTGATAGGTGTGAGGTGGTATCTTAGTGTAGTTTTGACTTGTGTTTCCTTGATTATGAGTGATGTTGAGGAGTGATGTTGAGGATCTTTTCATGTGTCTGTTAGCCATCTGGAGGTCTTTGGAGAAGTGTCTATTCATGTCTTCTGCCCATTTCTTAACTGCATTATTTGCTTTCTTGGGTGTTGAGTTTGATAAGTTCTTTATAGATTTTTGGATACTAATCCTTTATTAAATATATCATTTGCAAATATCTTCTCTCATTCCATAGGTTGCCTTTTAGTTTACTATTTCCTTCACTTCTTGATGAAGTCCCAATAGTTCATTTTTTTTCTAAGCTTGTTTATTTATTTTGAGAGAGAGTGAGCAAGAGGGTCAGAGAGACAGGTAGAGAGAGAGAAACCTAAGTAGGCTCTGTGCTGTCAGCACAGAGCCCAAGGCAGGGCTTGAACCACGAACCAGGAGGTCATGACCTGAGCCCAAATCAAGAGTCAGATGCCTAATTGATTTAGCCACCTAGGCACCCCTCCATTAGTTCATTTTTGCTTTTGTTTCCCTTTCCTCCAGAGACATGTCCAGTAAAAAGTTGTTGTGGCTGATATCAAAGAGGTTGCTGCCTGTGTTATCCTCCAGGATTTTCATGGCTTCCTGCCCCATATTTAGGTTTTTCATCCATTTTGAATTTATTTTTGTGTATGATGTAAGAAAGTGGTCCTTTTTCATTCTTCTGAATGTTGCTCTCCAGCTTTCCCAACACCATTTGCTGAAGAGACTGTCTTTTCCATTGGAAATTCTTTCCTGCTTTGTGGAAGATTAGTTGAACATATTGTTCTGGGATTCCTATTCTGTTCCATTGATCTATGTGTCTATTTTTGTGCCAGTACCATACTGTCTTGATTATTACAGTTTTGTAATATAGCTTGAGGTCCGTAATTGTGATGCTTCCAGTTTTACTTTTCTTTTTTCAGGAGTCCTTTGGCTATTCAAGGTCTTTTGTGGTTCGATACAAATTTCAGGATTGTTTGTTCTAGCTGTGTGAAAATGCTGGTGTTATTTTTATAGGGATTCCATTAGATGTGCAGATTGTTTGGGGTAGTGTAGACATTTTAACAATATCTTTCTTCCAATCCATGAGCATTGAATGCTTTTCCATTTCTTTGTGTCGTCTTCACTTTTTTATAAGTGTTCCTTAGTTTTTAGAGTAGATACCTTTCTCATCGTTGGCTCAGTTTATTCCTAGGTATCTTATAGTTTTTGTTGCAATTGTAAATTGGATCAATTCCTTAATTTATTTTTCTGCCGCTTAACCATTGGTGTATAGAAAGGCAACAGATTTGTGTACATTGATTTTGTATCCCATGATGCTGCTGAATTCTTGTATCAGTTCTAGCAATTTTGTGGTGAACTCTTTGGGCTTTCAAAATAGAGTGTCATGTCATCTGTGAATAGTGAAAGTCTGAATTCTTCCTTGCTTATTTAGATGCCTCTTATATCTATTTGTTGTGTGATTGCTGAAAATAGTACTCCCTGTGTTATGGTAAATAACAATAGTGAGAGTGTCTTGTTCCTGACCCTATGGTCTTTTCCTCTATAGGAAAAGTTCTCAGTTTTTCCCCATTGAGGATGGTATTAGCTGTGGATCTTTAACATATGGTCTTTATGATATTGAGGTATGTGCTCCATCTATAACTACTTTGTTGAGAGTTTTTATCAAAAATGGATGCCGTATTTTGTCAAATGCTTTTTTCTGCATCTATTGACAGGACCACATGGTTCTTATCCTTTTTTTTATTAACGTGGTGTGTCATGTTGATTGATTTGCAAATACTGAACCACCCCTGAAGCCCAGGAATGACTCCCACTTGATAACGGTGAATAATTCTTTTAATGTACTGTTGGATTTGATTTGCTAGTACCTTGTTGAGAATTTTTACATCCATGTTCATCAGGGATATTGCCCTGTAGTTCTCCTTTTTACCAGAGTCTTTGGTTTTGGAATCAAGGTAATGCTGGCATTGTAATATGAATTTTGAAGTTTTCCTTCCATGTCTATTTTTGGAACAGTTTGAAAAGAATAGATATTAACTCTTCTTTAAATGGTTGGTAGAATTCCCCTTGGACTAGGCAAACATAAGGCCCTCCTACTACTCTGCCATCTTAACTCCTCCTCCAGGTCTATTCTATGTTTAATACTTCACTTACTATCTGGAGTGTCATAAATCTGGGTAATTTGGCAACATAATATACACAAATGCGTCAAAACAAAGATTGATAAAAATACCCTATTTTTTTCTCAAATAAAATACCATGTGGTCTGCCAACTATTGTACAGAATTAGTGAATTGAGCAGAGACTGAAAAGAGAAACACGTGTTAACACAGAAAGTTCATTTACGACTTAAGTAAATATGTCATTTGTGCCACCCATGGTAATAGCAGGACTGATTAAGCAAGATCATAATATGCTGCTTTCCTATGCCAGTAAATACATTAATGGTAGTCCATATAAATTGAATCGCTGAGTTCTATTTATATTGATGATGGTTCACAAAGTTCCAAATTGACAAAGTAGCTATTTAATGTAGAGGATAAACATATTATTTAAAACAATATTTCTGTGCATTTACGTGTGTACTTAGAAGACATTTAAATACATTTTTAAAAATTTTAATATACACATAGATGAAACACTGAGTTAAATATGTAGGTGTTTATTGTTATTATTTATTATTATTTTTTAAAAATTTTACATCCAAGTTAGTCAACATATAGTGTAATAATAATTTCAGAAATAGAATTTAGTGATTCTTCACTTACATATAACACCCAGTGCTCATCCTGACAAGGGCCCTCCTTAGTACCCATCACCCATCTAGCCCATCCACCCACCCACCTCCCCTCCAGCAACCCTCAGTTTGTTCTCTGTATTTAAGAGTCTCTTATGATTTGTCTCCCTCTCTGTTCTTGTTTTATTTTTGCTTCTCTTCCCTGATGTTCATCTGTTTTGTAATATATATGTATTTTCAAATGAAAAAAATTAGAGACTCTGAAGAGAAAATTGATAACTAAGGTTAAGTAATTAAAATGTAACAGTTAACTGAGTCTGTAAATGAATAATGGAAATATCCTTACAAATTTCTTAAATTTATCAATATGCAAAGTTAATGGAGAAATGCAGATGGCCTTTATCAGCATATGTTTTTCCAGGTGTATTTACATTTTTATTAAATATTTTGATCTTCAAATGGCAGTTAATTCATTTGAGAAACACTTATCTTAGAGAATGAAAACAACCATTTAATTATATGCCAACTGGGCCTGTTCTATAGGCAAGGTATGAAAAATATATGTGTGATGTAGATTAAAAGGCATGAAAAAGATATTTCTTTTCTTCTAAAAAACCTTTCTCATAGTTGGTCTCTACTGACTAAAATTATCTCTAAAAATGTAAAACATTGAGATTTAATAAGTTCCTCATTTTGCTTTTCTTGCTTTTTTTCTTTCCCCCCAAAGATAAGATGTCCTTGGGAAGCTGAAGAATATAACAGCAGAAAACCTTCATCGCTCTCTTGCTCAGCTCGAACTGCTGTGACAAAATACCATATTCTCCATGGCTTAAGCAACAGACATTTATTTCTGAGTTATGGAGGTAAGAAGTCTAAAATCCAGGTGCAAGCAGATCCAATGCCTAGGGAAGGGTCTGTTCCTGGCTTGCAGTCAGAAAACTTCTCCCTATATCTTTACAAGACATAGAGAGATCTGGTCTCTTCCTCTTCTTCTAAGGTCAGTAATCTCATTAGGATGGCCCCACTCTCATGATCTCATCTAAACTCAATACATCCCAAAAGCTTTACCCTGAAATACCATCACTTGGGGGTTTAATGCTTCAACCTATGAATCTGGGGAGCCACAAACATTCAGCGTGTAAGCATTGCATTTATATGCCTACATACACATCTGTTGTTTGAATAATCCTTCAAAGAAACAAGACCAGATCTAAAACTTTAAACAAATGCATCTTTTGGGAACCAAAAATATGATGCTGATTTAGATAAAATATATTGAGTAGAATTGGAGACAATACTTGCAACATCTTTAATCAAACCAAGTAAATACTGATAATCTATTACTAGATAATAAGAGAGCATATTAGACAAAGGAAAATAAATATGCCTTCGTAGGCTCCTCATATTCTACCAACCATCATATTTCTTTTCTCAGATGGTTTTCAAAAGTAGTGCCTTTATCCTGTGGCTATATAAAGACACTGTCCTCATGCTCATGGTCTGTGGTGAGCAATAAAACAGGTGTTGAAACTGATACCAAGAAATGTATTTGTTGTTTCTAATTTAATGCAGTCAAGGTTTAAAGGCTAAGAGTATTTTACTTTGGGCCAAAAAGGTATTGCACGACCCAGAAGAAATGAAATTATATAGTTTTGTTTTGTTTTCAGAATTTCCCATTATGTGTTAAAAAGGATGGGGAAGGAGGGATAAAGAGAAGAGGAAGAAGGGAAGCCCATGCACCCTAAACAGGAGTGACGGAAAGAAAAAAGAAAAACAACTGTTTTAATAAACTGTAGTTAAGGGGTTAAAATAGTAACTCAAAAGATTTCTAGGTGAATCATACATAAAACAAGGAGATCCGATTTACAACTTAATTTTGTGTATCTCCTGGGAAATCACTTACCTAGTTCATGATAGATTTGTGATAAACCACTGGCAGTTGGGATTACACATGGGAGTTATCCTATGTGGCAATATATAGCAGGAGATTGGGAGACTTACGTTAGTAGAAAAGGTTACAGGTGAGAAAGTAAGTGTAGAAAAATGGGAGGATCTAACCAGGACACAACTGTAGCATAACCATCAAAAGGGCAGAAATGTGACTTAGCCATTTTGGTACCTAGAAGAGTGCTAGTCACATAGTCACTACTCAGGAACTAAGCGAATGAATGGATGGTTCCAGAGAATTTTATAAAAAGAGTATTTCATTAATGTTGCCATATCATCTCCCATCTCTAGGTAATACTTTTATGAACTTGGTCTGTGAATTTGGTGAATCGCTTTTGTGAACGTGACAATGAGGCAGAATTTGAACAAGTATATCTTCATCAAATGGAGTGCTTACAATAGATGAGATTTGGTCAATAGCAAAATTCAAGTATTTCAAACTTTTGTCTACACTGACATTAATGCAAACACTCACCAAGAAGAGAAAGCAACAACAGAAAGGAGAAAAAAACTTATTTCCTAAATACAAACATATTAAGCAACATTTCAAACTAAAATGTGAACTACCAGTGGAACTGACTCCCTTTCTTCAATGTGAATTAATTTACTCAACTTTGAAACTCAAATATTTGCATGTATAATAGCTGGGTGTTTCACTGTTTATTTATTAATATGTGTATTCCTCCCTCCAGTAACAGATATGACCAATAAGTACCTTTCTAGGAGTACAAGCATAAACAATTTTGAAGGCGGGGATCGTATTTTTCCTTATCAATGGAAAATAAATGGGAAAAAAAAAAGTGAACCTCAGGATCTAATTTCTTCAAATATCTCCTGAAATTGGGTCTAGCTGATAAATGCTACCATTCTAGTAAAATCCTATTATGTCTAGTTTTTCAATGGTACATTTGGTTTGTAATATTTAGAAAGTAATTTTTTCACTGAGAGACATTTATTCAATGCTATTATTAAATGACTACTACATGCCCAGCTCCTGGGTTACACAAGATGAATCAGATATCTATGTCATTTTCAAACAGTTCAAATGCCTTAAGGAGATAAATAATAAATGTAAATAAGCATATGATAAGTAGATGCTAATAAATGTCACAACAGGAGAAAAAGGAAGAAAACTTCTATAGATGCATAAAGTTAACTGTCCAGATTAATTAAAACTCCATGGAGAAAAGCTCTCTTCTTGAAGAAATCCAGCATAACTTTGATTTCAAAATTGACTGATCTACAAAACTTCAGCAACTCCCTTGTAACTATTACTTTTAACCACTTCAAGGAAAATGCTTCACCATCATCATTCTGTCAGTTAACTTCAGTATCTAAGAGCCAAGTGGAAAATAAAGAAATAAACCAAATAATAGTCTAAACTATTGTACTGATTAGCAGAAAAAGAAAAAGGGCAGGGGATGGGGCATGAACACTTGACTCTTTGTTCAACAAGCATCCAGCAGTTATATTTAATTGAAGCAGCCTGAAATAATATTCAATGCATCCATCCAGAAAAATATTTCCAAATGAATTACTTCTAGAAAATAATTTAGAGGGGGCTATTAAGCTCTTTTGTTTGCCTATTTGCATACTTGTTTCATTTTGCTTTTAATCTTTTCACACAGTGAAACCTTATTTTGTCCTTCTAACACCTTGTCCTCCTTTCTGCCTACTGTTGCCTCAGGTACCCAGTGATCTCACTGACCTAATTATGTCTATGTCCTTCCTTTGGGCAGTCAGAAGAAAGTGCTGGAGAGCTGAGGTGCCAGTGGAAAAGGAGGCTCACTATCAGGCAGACAAGCAGGAAAGCAGGGATATCTGATAAGTTTGCTGTCTTAGGTATTACCCATTCCCTCACTGTATTCCATATTCCCACAAATACTTAATAAAACACACATTAGGTGGTGACAGCTTCAGAATGAGATTTGTATCACTTGAATTTAAACCTATGGTAAATCTAACCTCAAAGCAGATACTTTGTGACAACAGAGAACATCCAGGGACCCTCAGTCATATTTTGTGTTACACGGTTTTCCATAATTCGGGTACAGAGGTTATCACATCTTCCTACCTCTGTTTGGGTTATTTATGTATTTATGTTTCATATTTTATTTTTTTAAATGTTTATTTATTTTAAGAGAAATAGAGGGAGAGAAAGAGAGTATGTGTGTGGGGGTAGGGGCAGAGAGAACGAGAGGGAGAGAGAGAATCTCAAGCAGTCTCCCCACTGTCAGCACAGAGCCTGACTGGGGGGCTTGAATTCACAAACCGTGAGATCATGACCTGAGCCAAAATCCAGGTGCCTCTATGCCTCTATGCCTCTATGCACTCTATCCAGGTGCCTCCAAAATTCAGGTGCCTCTATGTTTCATATTTTAATGTTTATATCAGGCAAACACAGGAATCCATTCCTCTCTGAAAATAGAGATTATACTATGGCATTTTTGCTATTCTTGGATTCACCTATATTTTTTCACATACTTGAAGGTTTATAAATGCTTATAAAATTTATGCTATGATTTTGCTTCTTGGATTCAACAAATGTAAAATGTGTTCAATATTGTGGGTTCCTTCTGGATTTCTAACCACAACTGTTTTCATACATTGTATCATAAAAACAAACATTTCTAGAAATAATGCAGATTAATACATTATTTTCCCTATAAATACATGAGTTATATATGCATATTGAGATCAGCCTTTTCTTTATGAATTATCACCAGAAATATGAAATTAATTAAAATTAAATATTTATATTGATATTACATGAAAAGAGTGAAACATAAGTCCTTCGGCCTCCTATTTCTACAGAAACATAGAGCCAAATATAAAAGATTTGTGAAATCAAAGACAAATATATATTCATTATTAGTCAGTAGTAATTACATAAACATTTGAACTTTACTGTATGTATTTAAATTTTTTATTTTTGTCAAATATTTATATCATTTACAGAACATAAGTTTTAAAATAGTTCCTGAGATATTTTTATTTATTCTTTTTTTTTTTCTGTAATCAGGTATGAAACCTGTGTTAAATGTCTAAGGGCAAGAATTGTCTTCTGGTACATATGCTAAAGCTAATAAGAAAACATTTTGGCTTAAATTTCTTTTAGGAAATAATATGATGTTATTTTCTAATATGTAAAGCACATTTAATGAAAACTGTAATAACTCTAAAGAAAAATTAGTATTTCTTTAAATACACTTAGGATCTATTTTTTCCCTAAAAAAATACCAAAAAAGCATCATCATATTTAATATCCTATATGATTCATTAAAAAAGAGTAAACAAAGAAATCAACACATGCCTTTAAGATTTCTGATTATAAGGAAGCAGCTTTATTTAACTTTTTTTTAATAATTTATTGTCAAATTGGCTTCCATACTTTAGCCTCTGCTACAAAAGTGTAATCATCAAGACAGTATGGTATTGGCACAAAAACAGACACATAGACCAATGGAATAGAACAGAGAACCCAGAATTGGACCCACAAATGTATGGCCAACTAATCTTTGATAGAGCAGGGAAGAGTATCCAATGGAAAAAAAAAAGATAGTCTCTTTAACAAATGGTGCTGGGAAAACTGGACAGCCACGTGCAGAAAATCAAATTAGACCACTTTCTTAAACCATATACAAAAACTGACTCAAAATGGATGAAATACCTGAATGTGAGACAGGAAACCGTCAAAACCCTAGAGGAGAAAATAGGCAACAACCTCACTTAACTTCTTAAATGTCCTTTAAAGTTAATGTAGTCAATTCTGCTACACAAAATGAGAGTATCATTACCTTTGAAGGATTGAAGAGATGCCATCATCTTACTATAAACTCAGATCACTAAGGGTATCCTTTTAAGATCTTCAAACACAAAATCTTCAACAGTCAAGTTCCTGAATTTGATGACTGAAACTTAAATTTGTCCTCTGTGTTCATTTCAAACACTTAAAATCATTCATAGCTACTGTCTGAATATGTGAACTGCCTGTCTTAGAAGGTGAAACAATGAATAAATAAACTGTTACTATTAATGAGTCGCTAACTACTATTAACCAAAATTTGTATTCAATCACAGTGTTCCTTAAAATACTGTGTCAGTTTAGACACCTTCAGGCATAATGACAAAAAAATACCAAATCAAATGACTGAAGCAACATGAATTATTACTGTACTTAAAACATTTCCTCAGGAACATTGTTCCAATGATTCCATCATTTCATCAGAAGCCTATTTACTATCTACTCTGTCCACCTCAATGTTTTGTCTATGTCTACCATCATGGGCCAAAATGCTATCAGAAAAGAAAAGAAAAGAAAAGAAAAGAAAAGAAAAGAAAAGAAAAGAAAAGAAAAGAAAAAGAAAAGAAAAAGAAAAATATTAAGAGCTGAAAAAAGGAAGTACTCCTGTCTTATGTCCATTTTCAAGAGAAATAAATTATTTTTAAACTCCCCTCCACCCAAAAGGCCTCACTATTTTTTTCCCTTAATTTATGAGAAGTGCATTTCACTGCATCACATGCCATTCTTCAGCCAATCACCATCAGGAAAAAGTGGATCACCATAATTTGTTTGGGTTATTTAACCTTCACCCTTGGGTCACATTGACCTTTTGATGATGGTGAGCAAACAAGAAAAGGGTGCAGTTGAGTGGTGTTTAACCAAGTAGACAAACAACAGAATCTGTCATGTAAATAAATTTGTGAATCATTTGTTTGGAGGGGGGAATACATTTTTCAAATCATTTATGTATTCCTTGGTCAGGATTTATAATATGTGGATTCCTTTTAGAAAAATCAATATTTTATGGAATCCTCATTTTCCTCAAATTCTTTGGATAACAACTTAAGTATTTTCTTACTAGAAAAGTACTTAATATTCAAAAATTAGAAAAAAAAAACATCTTTCCATATTTTATGTGCCTAGATTTGTACTAGTGAAGATTATAGACTCATTGGAGAGATAAAATATGATGAGGTTCAATAGGAAACTTTGGTGTACTTGAGGAAACATTAAAAACTGAAAGCAACTATAAATCAACAGGTATGTATACAAGAAGGACTTGACCAAGAACTAGAAAATCTGACCTGTTCTGCCATCCATAACAACAAAAAAAAAAAAAAAACAAAACTAAAAGAAAAACAACTGGAAAAGTTCTACAAGAAGACTGAACAATTAACAAGGCCTTCAAGATTAATGAAGAGATGTCCCATGCTAACACACACACACACACACACACACACACACACACACACACACAAATTAGACTTCTATTTGGAAAATATAATAAATAATGGGAGAGAAATTAAAAAAGAGGATAGTAGGAAGTAAAAATCTAATTGGCAGATAATTTAAGGTAAAGCATAATAACATGGGTCAGGGTACTATTAGGAAAACGTCTTTGCTGGTTGAAATAATCTCTAAGAGTTTTGTTTTTACTTGCTAAAGAATTTAATAAGTGTGGTTGATTGTAGGTGGTAATTTAAGAATGTAACTGAAATATTCAATAAACCCAGAGAAATGCCACAAAAATAGCTGTGATATAAAGTAAAAAAATCTTAAATAAATGTACAAGCACACTTTATATGTTTGTATATATAAATATTAAAAGCTAAATCAAAGCAAAATTATTTTAATTTTAACAGTGTTTTCATAAATAATATATTTTAACCACCATAATTGAAATTAACAAAGAGTTCTATTTCTAAATTGAAAAATAACATGATTTTACTTTTTTATCAGTAATGTAAAAAAACCTGAGATGCTTTTCAAACAAGAAATGGAGTTTGCTATAGGTCTTCCATGTGTTCTCACCTGCTTATTTTTTTTAATAACAAATTTGTCTTAAATACAGCTACCTTGACCAGGGCTTGAACTAGAACTCTTATCAATATGGTAGTTAATCTATATGAACATTAATCTTTTTATAAGCATCTCTCTGCTCTACTCATTAGGTAAGTTAACTGGTTTTTAAAAGAAATTATATGTATTTCAGATATATACAATAGCATGTGCCAAATAGCTATTGCAAGAGGAATCCAGGTACCCTCAAGGAACTGAGAAAAAGAAGGTTTGGGCTAGAACAAGGAAAATGGTAAAAGAGTACAAAAAAATGAGTTGAGGATATAAAAATGAGCCAGTCATACAAGGACTTTGTGGGGGATGCTAGGCTTCTGTCTTTTATATTTAGATACTTGCAAAACCTTTGGTAGATTTTAAGCTGGGGCAAGATATGGTATTTGTCATCCTAACAAAGAGTCAGGATTGAATTTAAGAAATGAATTATAGGACAAATTTGGAATTAGTTAAGAAAAGGGGCTATTACAAGTAACTAGTTCAGGGATGATGCTGGCTTAGGTCAGGTTGGCTGGAATGCTAATGGAGGGGGAAAATATATATATATATGTGTGTGTATATATATATATATATATATATACACACATATATATACACACACACTGAATAATTCATATATATACATATATATGTGTGTGTATGTCTGTGTGTATATATATGTGTGTGTATGTCTGTGTGTGTGTATATATATATGTGTGTGTATGTCTGTGTGTGTGTGTGTGTATATATATGTGTATATATATATATATATATATATATATATATATATATCAGTTAAGATGCACTAGGTTGCTGTTAAATAGAAATTCATATTTGAATTGGCTTAGTCATTAAATATAATGCACTGGCCTATAACTTACCACTAGAGCTATCATGAAACTTTACCAAAGACGATAAGCCGACCTCAGGGTACAACTTCCAAAACTTTTCCTACCAGTTTCCTTAATGCTGTGTCCTAAGTGAGTATACAGCATGTTTCTAGAGTGAATGTGTGGTTTCAGTTCACGCAGCAACTCAATAAATATCAAGGAAACACTAATACCCTTTGACTTTTTTTCAGGGGTAGGTAGAGTTTACAAAACTATGGCAGATGTAGTATCTCAATGAGGTTACCAATAACACAGTTTTATTATGTTTACTGGTATGAACAATGCTAGCTTTAGTCTAAAATGAGTTTTCTGGGGAGAATAAGATGGTTTTCAGGGCAGTGAAGGCCAAATGCTCCTACAATTGCCATCTTGCTTGAGAGAGAGCAGGGACAATCAGAGAAAGCTGTGACAAGCCTGACTCTCAGTGAACCAATAGAGTTAAATGTTTTGCAACTGCCTGGGAAAGGTCTGTGATTTCCCTGCTTTCCCTCTGCATCTTCATTGCAATACAGTCTGTTCTTTTCAACACCTCATTTCCTGTGACAAATTTCCAGTGTGATGCTTTCCATTTTCAATAGTACTTAATGAAGTCATACTTCACTTCTCATTTGACTGGTGACATTTGTGCCATATCTCCTCAAACCATAAGGGAGGAGGGGTGAATGGCACCCTAAATTCTTGGCACTAAGAGCTCACATGGGCTCCACTTATTTTAGTAAGCATGATAATACCAAAGGTGATCTGTTGCATCTGGAAATCTGCACTATGTCACACTGATAATCTGCAAAATGTTGCTGGAAGTTTTGTGAAGATTAATTCGTAAAGCTAACATTATTTCACTCACTAATGGAGAAAACACTTTTTGAGTGTATATTTATTAAGGTATAGACAATTTTATTTTATAATTAATTACACGTGTTCTGCCCACTACTTTTTGTGCAAAAACATGTTTTACCTTTACATTTTAGCTCCTTGAGTTTTGATCCTGCACATTATCATCCCAAAATGGAGTTGCTGCAACGTGTGCATGTAAAACCACTGGGTGTATGGACAGAATCAGTTGCTATTCAGAAGCTATTGAAATTCAAGACAAAATGAATAAGGTACTGGAAGGGAATCAGGTGAAGGACTTTTTGCTCATTCTGAAAATTCATACTTTTCCTCTGATAAATATAGATCACATATATTACTACAGCTTGCCCCAAAACTATTTCATTGCAAATATTTATGCAGTATTTTTTGGTTTGGTTAATGATGAATGTCTTGGAATGCTACCATTAACTGAACAAGCAGTATCATAACTCAACTACAGTAGACATATATAGCAAAAGTAGTTTTGATAAGTAAAATCATATAGTTTATAGAGTTGGAGAAAAATAAACTTTTAGTTCAGATAGATATAAATAAAGAACTTTAAACTAGGATTTAAATCACCTAAAATGATGACTAATATAATTTCCAAAAACAAAGGGAGGATTATAAGTACTTACACTCCAAGAACTTTTCTCATATACATTTTGCCTAATTCCACTGAGTAGGATCTCCTCATACGAGTCAATAACATTTCTTATTTCTTAAACTTAAGAATAACATCAATGGCAATAAAATTTTGCATTACATTATACTTTTAGAGAATTTTACACTTGATCTATATTCACCTGGTGTAGAATTACTACTAAAATTCTCTTTAGAAATGATATTTATTTTTCTAGCTCACAAAGTGCAATGCTATATATATGCCTATATTTATTGCTTGATGAGTAACTTTAACTTGAAATACTTGTAAAACTAGTCTAATACAATAGAATGAATGCTGATTGCTTTTATCTTATAAATTCATCTATTATTTTATAGATTTCCCTGGCGTTTGGTATCATATTGAAACTAAAAAAAGAAAAAAAAAAAGAAACACTTAGCATTTTAAAGTAAATACCATAGACAGTCTGAGAAACACAGATAGTTGTCCAGAAGCTGGGAAAAGTAAGTCATGGAGGGTTATAGAATTGTAGTAAGAAACTCAGTGTGGTACTAGGAAAGCATTAAAAAATATATATTTTGCTGCCTTTAAGAAAGAAACTGCCAAATTATGGCAAAATACGACTTCTAAAAAGAGATCACATTCTAAGATAACGTGTTTTGGGGTAAAATTAATGTTCAGTGAATGTGTATTGGGAAGGGAGGAGGGAGGAGAGATATGGTCAGTATATATGAAACTAGCATACTAGCTACTTCTAGATAGTAAGACAAAGAATGTTTCCAAAATGTCCATATCTCAAGCATTCGAGTTACTCTGGATACCCACTGGACGAGACACATACTGATATACAGATGGTTGACATGATTAAATGACATGTTTGCCTGGGAAATAAAAATAGTGGCACCTGTGAAATAATGGAATTTTACTGAAATCAATGTGAACAGATCTGTGCTTGAAAGTATAAATCTTCCATTTATCTGCTGTGCAACTCTAAGTCTCTGGTCCTCATTTATTTCCTTAATAATGTATTGGGAATAATAATACACCTTTCTAGGGATGGTTGTGAGGCTCTGGTAGCAGAATGTGTTTGATACGTGTACTAAATTGTGAAGCGCCCCCCCCCAAACTTTAGAAATGTTAAAATTTTTAATACTAGTGCAATATTACAATGTATTGGAGATATAGAGCTGGACAAAGGGAAAGAAGAATAAACTCATAGAAAAGCTGAGGCATAAAGGAACTTTTGAGTCAACAGACTTAGAAGGTGGCTAAATCATTATTCTTTAAGCAGCATTAACATAAACTGATTAATCCTCACTGAGGATTTCTTAGCATATGCCATACTAATTATTTCTTCAGAAAGCCTTCACCTACCAAATTTATTTGTCCATTCTAAATTATTTATTCTCAAAGGCTCTTTTACTATATCTCTCTCTCGAAGAATAGAATCAACTCAAAATGCCGTTCCTGAAATAACGTATTTGTAATGTAAATGGTGTAATGTAATAAAATGTTTTCAACACTGACTTGTCACAGTATTCTGCACTTACTAAGTAATAATGTGACACAACATGCATAGAACAAAATTTAAAGTACTATATATTGCATAATATAATTATTTTCCGATAAGCATACCTATTAAGAACTACACACGTTCTTAAAGCTAACGGTTTATTATAATTTCTAAATCTAATATATCTTATTTTTATGATATATGAATAATGATGTAGTTGCATCTTGTTAAATTAAATTAGGCATCTCTTGCTGTTTTAGCAATTCATGTAATTGCCCCGTAATTTTGCAAATATGCATAATAAGAATGCACAAATGACATAAAGCTCATTTTTATGTAAACAGAGTAATTAATACAGAAATCTCAAATTCTCTTAACTGTCAGAACCAATATGCTTATAAGTTAGAAAGATCCTGGCTTACTGCCTTGAACAACTTAGACAACATTAGGTAATCGGCTTTCAGTACAATAAATATATTCATAAAAGATGTAAATGAGATTCAAAAAGGTATCATATAAGAGATGCTGGAGGATATGACACTGAGCTGCCCCCCTTTCTTCCTCCTCTATGATAATAAAGAAGACAAATTATGACAATGTTCATTTGAATCGAAAAAAAGAAGGTAATTGATCTTAGCATAAGAGAATAAAAATTGATGTAGTTGATCACAACTGCAATCTATTCTCTTTCCCTTGGGGTAAAGTGCCATTCTTATATATGCTCATCAAAATTGAATTGAATAGAAATAAAAGTGTACTTATTGACACTCTTCCCTCGGAATATGTGAAACTATCATGCACACGTTCAAATACTCAAGCAGTAGTCAACTAAAAACTATGCCCTTGGTCCATAAACTTTTTTCCTTTCAATATCTCCACAGCATCAAAATTGCTATATTCAGAAAATCTTTTAGAAATATTTTGTAAACTGACATTGTTTGTTATTGAAAAGAGTATTTTCGACCTTTGGATTGGCCATGCAGTGACCTCTTCCAATATGAAAACTCACGTTCTTCCAGGTCGTTCTATTTATTTCTCTTTCTTTGCAGTTTTATTCCCATACACTATCTCTAGTTTCCTTTATTAGATTTCTTATTCAGATGTTGGGTGTCCTGGTCAGTGGTCCTTTCTCCTCTTCCCTGGGTAAGAATTTGATTAAATCTCAGGAGAAAACTCTTCCTATGGAGATATTATACTCTGAATCGTAGTTACCCATTTTGGATAGGTAATAGATTTGGGGCACTTAACTTTCAGTATATACATTTTTAATTCATCCTGTTATTTTCACCTTGGACACCTATTCCTCAAATATATTTGGTTTTCTCTAAGTCACAGACACTGAAGAAATTTCTCCAAAGAATTCTTCAGTCTTCTGCCCAGAGTAGGGAGAGCCTTTCATATGAAGTCAAGAAGAGAATCAAGGAATTTAATGGAGATTTTATATATATGACTTTTCAACTAATCCTTGTAAGCCCCCTGTCACTTCTTCTCCAGAGGCACTCAATGAAACCAATCACTGAGTGTTGTATTTTGAGGCTTCTTATCTCTCTTCCTTTGCTGTTTCAAGATTTAAACTTCTCAGATCCTCTAGGGAAGTTTTACTTTGTACATCTGCATTGCATCTTCAGAAAAAAAAAATTTTTTTTGATAAGGTTTCCTCTCTAAATTCCTTGCTAGTTATTTCATAACACTAATAAAACATTGTAATGAGTGTCTTAGTAGAGAGTAAGGGCTAGTATGCCACTATACGAGCTTCCATCTTTAACCAAAAGCCTTCCTTTATTTTATAAATGTAGTAAAATCAGAATTCAGTCTTAATATATTAAAAATAGATACTACTTCCAAGAACTGAGACTGAAAATGTCTTGGGGTAAATTCGGTATTAATCATAATTGGACAAATAATTGCCAAAAGTGTGTTGGCATTACGGAGGATATGAAATTGAATAAGAATGCCTGCTCTCAGGAGACTAGCACTATGACTGGGAAGATTTATTAGCTACTACAAAGTGACTACGATGTTAGCAAGAGTGATGGAAATACCACTGCAAATGTGCCAATACCAATCCAATGAGTTACACAGAATAGGATATAAACTTACAATCATCCAAAATGATTTAGGAAAACGTGTCAATCATAATGAATTTTCAGAATGTTAAGGCAGCTGTTGTATAGTAGAGATACAGAAGGTCATGCTTGGGGATGTCATTTTGAGAGAACATAAGCAAAGGTATGGCAAGAGAGCATCCATCTGTGTGTTTGACATCATTAAATTGTTTCCTTTGGTTAAAGTATAGGACACGTTTAGAGAGTAGGAAAAATATTGGTGATAAAATTTCAATTTATGAGGGCTCTTTTCTTACTGAGCATTGCAGTTCCTTCTCTTGGATTTTCTTTAATAACTAAATATTCCAGGCCAAAATCATCTCTTAATTCACGTGTATATTTCCCTAACTGGCCGAAGTTAACAAAAAAATGCAAAATGTCATTGATTATTTGGGGAAACGTTTCAAATTAAGGGGGGCGCCTGGGTGGCTCAGTCGGTTAAGCATCGGACTTCAGCTCAGGTCATGATCTAACGGTTTGTGGGTTCAAGCCCTGTGTCGGGCTCTGTGCTGACAGCTCAGAGCCTGGAGCCTGTTTGGATTCTGTGTCTCCCTCTCCTTCTGCCCCTCCCCGGCTCGCACTCTGTATCTCTCTGTCTCTCAAAAATAAATAAACGTTAATTTTTTTTAATGGTTATAAGAGACTATAAGCAAAAAAAGAAAAAAAAGAAAAAAGAAAAAAAAAAACTTCTTATTTGAAGTACACACACTCACCCTCATGCCCTCTCATCTGAATGCTTTCTCCCAAACTTTAAGCATAGAGAAAATAAGATTTTTATTTCATATTAAATGTGTCTGAAGACAGCTCTCTCTAAATTCTTTCACTTTTTTTTTTTTCTCGTCTTTGCTTTTAAATTTTTGTAATGTTTATTTATTTTGGGGAGGGAGAGAGAGAAAGCACAAGCTAGGGATGGGCAGAGAGGGAGAGGGAGACACAGAATGTGAAGCTGTCAAACTCAGGAACCATGAGATCATGACCCAAGCCAAAATCAGACAATTTTCAACCTACAGAATCAACCAGGCGTCTCTCTCTTGTCCTTTCTTTGGAAACTTTGTTTATTACTATATGCACACAGTAGGAATATGCAGCTTAGATAAATATTACAGTTTCCAAAGAAATTATCTTTGGTAGTTTTATCCATTACCAAAATCATAGCTCAGAAGGAAGAATTTAACTGCGAGCTTGGTAATGCCTTGGTTCTTTATAGCTCTTAGCATGAATTCGTGTCTTCAAAAGTTTTGATGTATGAGTACAGAGGTTTATTTACATCAAAGATAGTTCATACAAAAACCCTGATTAATATACTTTTTGAGCAAATCAGAGTGACTGAATTTTAGCTTAAAAACAACTCTATTTCCTTTGTGTTATGGTAGAATCATGCTAAAATTATGTTAGTACAATATAATTAGGTAATAAGACTATGGTTTTATTTCAAATGATTTGAATATTTAAAATTCTTTACATGAGTTCCATGGGTTCCATAGGCTATCATTGTTTCTACAAATTGGATAAATATAGCAATAAATAAAATTTATTTCAAAAAAAAATGTTAAGCTAAATACAGTTGTAATAATGTATGCCGTTTATTAAGCAATATCTTTTTTAAGAGGGTGAATGAAATCTTATGAATTCTTATAATGTTACAAATCACAAAGACTTAATATGTTGGATTAAATTGTTATTTCAAGGGTCTTAAGTCAAATTTAAGACCTTAAACTAACATAAGATTATAATTCTTTGGATATCTAGATAATTTCCAAGTAAGATAAAAAATATATTAGCTACAGTATATAATTTTAAATTGCTCAACTTTCCTATTTTTTTTTAATTTTTTAATGTTTATTTTTATTTTTGAGAGAGAGAGAGAGAGCGAGCAGGGGAGGGGCAGAGAGAGAGGGATACATAGAATCCAAAGCAGGCTCCAGGCTCTGAATAGTCAGCACAGAGCCTGATGCATGGTTTGAACTCATGAACCAGAGATCATGACCTGAGCTGAAGTGGGACGCTTAAACAACTGAGCCACCCAGGCCCATCTTTCTTATTTGTATATACAGGTTAGCTAAAGATTAATAGACCATGAAGACACAGATATCTTTAAATATAAATATTCACAAATATACAAAAATATATAATGTATAACTATATAATATATAGTATATAGTATATAAATATTATATATTTATATAAATATGTTATAGTTATATATTACCATGTAACATATATCATATATTATATACACACATACACAAACACATATTACATCATTTTCTTTATTTTGCAACATAGCTTTAATGTTCCCCTTAGGTTGACTACATTTTAGATGGGTTTATTTCTGATTCTGGTTCTCTGACCTCCCTTCTCTACTTCAGAGAACTTTCAGTTGAATATTATTTCTCTTCCTCCTAGTGGGGTAAATCTTTTCCCAGCCTCCTGCAGATTTAACAACCAAGGAATGCCTCCTTTAAGGGCCTGGGAATTACCCCTTTGAAATGTAATCAAGGGAGACAGAGCCCCTATCTGCCAATTTCTGTGAGAGGAAAAGAGGCTAAGATCCATAAGAGACAATCAGTAAACAGATGACCTAACCACACTGATCAACCTCTAAACTAACTTCTTCCATTACTTTACCAACTCCTCCCAGTTCTTAAAAACTCTCCTGCCTTATTTCAGCAAGATGAGTGCAACCTTTCTCTATTGCAATAGTCTGGACCTCTATTGCCAGTCTTAAATACAGCCTTCCTTGCCTGTTTAATTCTGTCTAGTGTAATTTTTTTTATATACCTTAAAAAAATACAGTGACATGAAATGTGTTCATTTGAAAGAGTTATTTGGACAATTCTTGCTTTCCTGCTCTCTGGGTTTCTTTTGCATCCAGGAAAAAAGTTCATTACTACGTTTAAAAATGATAATATGTATATTTTCACAGACAAATTGTAATGTGTATATAAAATATTTTGTCTCTTACTATTCATTAAGATGAAAAATCATCAATATAGTACACACATTGTATTGTTCAATATTGTGAGGGAATTGGATATATTTTAAGTATAAAATTAAAAGTTTTAATTATACCGCCTATTTGCATACCTATATATTTTTGTATGTTTAAATACATAGGCATATTTGAATTTTGAGGTTCATTAAAAATATTAACAGCCAAAAATATCATAAAAGACAAATTTGAGGGCATGTGGTAATTGTAAAATATTTGGAAATGTGACTTCTATTGGCTTAAGTTTATAATATACACAATTATTAATTTAAGAGAGACAATGAATTATATTGGGTTGACAAAGTTGACTCAATATGAAAAGAATCATTCATAATTTAATGTCATCATTAAGGCTTGAGTACAAATTATGAGTGGATCTTTTATAGAAATTACAATTAGAATTTGGGCTTCCTTTCTGTAAACTGGCCAAATTTTCCTGTGCCTAGCTAATAGTTCCCTTTAACACAAAAAATATTCATTAACTCCTTGAACTTTAACATACTCCTAAGTTATTTAAATAAAAAGTGCTTTAAAAAAGTTGCATTCCTAAAAATTATTGTGTTTTAAATGTATTCTCAGTATGGGCACCTGAGTGGCACAGTCAGTTAAGCATCTGACTCCTGATTTTTGCTCAAGTCACGATTTCAGTTTCCTGAGATGGAGCCCCACTTTGGGCTCTGTGCTGTCAGCAGGGAGCTTCTTGGGATTCTCTCTCTCCTCTCTCTCTTCTCCTTCCCTGATAGTACTTTCTCTCAAAATAAAAAATAATAAATAAAATGTATTGTCTATAAAAGAATGTGTTCTCTTATGCTGTTATGGCTTGTTGCTTCTGAATCTTCTTAATTTTGCTTTCCTAAAATTCATTCCAGTTGTCTTTTTTTTTTGAGAGAGAGAGAGAAAAAGAGAGAGAGAGAGAGAGTGCGCGCAGCACAAGCAGGGGACAGGGGCAGAGGGAGAATCTTGAGCAGGCTCCATGATCAGCCAAGAGCCTGACATGGGGCTTGATCCCGATCTCATGACCCTGGGATCATGACCTGAGCCAAAATCAAGAATGGGATGTTCAACCGTCTTGGCCACCCAGGCACCCCACCAGTTGTCTTGCAATCTTAAACTATCTTTGGTTTTGCTGGAGTGGCTTTGACTGTAAACAGATGACTGATGGCTCTAAGGACCCGCACTGGGTTTTTGTCAGGGGAGTCTATTAGCTGCAGCTACAAATTGGACAGGGGTGTGTTATCTCAGTGGAGTGATGCCTATCTCAGGACACAACTTGGAATTTATTTTGGGACCTCCTTCTCATAATTGAAAATGAGAGAGTGGAGAGAAGGAGGAAGGGTGTTCTTTAGGTAATCTAACTTAAAAAGAGCAAAATAGGGGAGCCTGGGTGACTCAGCTGGTTAAGCGTCTGACTTTGGCTCAGGTCATGATCTCATGGTTGGTGAGTTTGAGCCCCAATTCGGGATGTGTGCTGACAGCTCAGAGCCTGGAGCCTGCTTTGGATCCTGTGTCTCCCTCTCTCTCTGCACCTTCCCTGCTCACACTGTCTCTCTCTCTCTCCAAAATAAACATTTTTTTTTTTTTTAAAGAGCAAAACAACTCCATTTGAGTTCACAAACTTGAACCATAAGGGAAATTTTGCAATGTCAATTTCTATCCCCAAAGCTCTTTTTTCATGTTTTATGAGTCATGGAAGTAAGCAGAGTACTTCATGCTATAGTTCTGAGAATAGCAGAACTAGATCTTTTCACTAAGACCTTAAGACTATCAAAGAGATTCATGAAGTTAGATAGGCAGTGTTCCAATAGGGCAATTACAGAACTAATAGTGCCTATCTGAGGTAAAGTTTATGCTACCTCAGACTAATATAATTGTATTTACATTCATACAGAGTCATGTGTTACTCTCAATGTTACTAAACAATTACAAAAGAAAAAAAAAATCATGAAACTATGTAATTTGGCTAATATTCCCAAATGGACTTTTATGTGTTCTTTGGACTGGTGGAAAGGATATGTACTTGTACTTTAAATTGAGCTCTCGCGGCTTCTTCCTTAGAAGTGAACTACAACTTCTGATTATAATCCTTCTCTTGGTATGTGCAACGTTGTAATGCTCAAATGAGAGGCTGAAAGAGAAGTCAATGTGTCTGTGCAACGGCTAGCTAATTAAGTGATCCAAAAAAATGATCTTCCAACAAAGAGAATAGAAAACCCTGACACAGATAGTGGAACAATTACCTTCAAAAACTTACCACATGACCACTCTAGACATTACACATTATACAGTGGTAGAGATCTAAACTGGTTGTTTCATTACAGTGTCATACTTTAAGCTCAGGTTAAAAAATGCTACAAGTTGGGGAGAGAGGCTGCTAAGTGACAAAAGCAGAATTTTTTTTGTCCTTGTGTTAAATAATCCCAAGACCAAAACAAAACAAAAACCTTAACTGCTTTGGTCCAAGAACCACCAGCTTCTCGAGTATAAAACATGAACCAATTAAACAGCTTATGAGACTAAAAACTTGTTTCAAAACATTCAGGTCAAAAACCTAACCTCATCCAAATCCAAATCCAAAGCCATTGTGTGATAACCTCTGTTTAATGCAGCAAATGATCAGTGTTGCATAATCAGTATTAAAATCCCCCAGTTCAGCCTCTAAAACCAATCCCATAAATATTCTACCTAATTCCTCCATTTGAAGAAACAGGCTGTTCAGGCTGACATTCTTCTTTATGGCAGTAATTCCAGTAAATTTAACTTTGATTAACAACAGTTAGAATCTACGAAGAGCTACATGTATCTATAAAGAGTCACTTCTACAGGGATTTAGGAAGTTGACATCACTGTGAGATCAGATTTCCAGAACACGCAGGAAGTTTGAATTTGACTTCAAATATAAGTATTTCCATCCATGTAAGTTTTACTTTATACCCTCTAGTATCAAAATATATATAATGGGAAAGTATATTTTCATGTGTAAAACAAATATAGGTAAAGAGATCAGAAAACTCATTTCTATTAATTTATAATAATTTATAATTTTAACAAAAAAATAAAATCATGTTATTTTAAGATGTGTTTAAACATTTAGAGATAATATGACAATTCATTTGAGAATAAAAAAATACTTAGTGTCTAACATATAATCATAATTTCTTGAGATTATAGGGGTTAAAAAAATATTTCATGTTAAGATCTGATAAGTACATTAATGAAGATTACAAATTCCAAGACAAGGAAAAAAGGGTATTTTAATGTTTGCATTCATTATTTTTTGATATCAGTTCTTTTTAAATATATCTCCATTTGAAGCATGTCAATAACAACACAAAAATTATAACATATTATCTACAGTAGTCATGTTACATAAAAATAGTTAATTTTTAATTATCTTAAAATTACAGTAGTTTTAATTCTACATAGAATATAACCACCTAAATATAAAATGCTTTTGGGAAAGGATCTAAATGTTAACTTAAATATAACTCTTCTGATAACTCTTAAATGCAATTTGATCAATATTTGGGATTATAGAAGCACTGAGCAGCTATGAAAATCTATAGCTGGAGGGCTTATATTTATTTTTTGTAATGCTTCCAAGAAAAGGAAAGAATGCAAGCAAAGTACCACAGCTGGAGTTTAAACAAATGGCCATCCATTAAAGTTTTTCAAGGCATTTTAAACATCTTTTCTTATGATTCTTGACAGCGGAGGGCAAACAAGGTTCTTTGTCAATTTATGACTTAGCTGATACCTATAAAGATCCTCTGAGATTACTGTAAGCTCCAGCTAATGTCCATTTCCTTTATGCTACATTTGGGCTTTCAAGAGTGATGTCCTCCTAGGTGGCTATCTGTCTCCCAGACTCATTTACCTGAATACATAAAATGAAAAGTGATGAGCTTTTGGGGTGGACTTACTATTTGGCACATTAAAGCTAATTTATTATAGATTAATATGACCTTAGCAATGCCACTTTTTTCTTACTTCATTTTCCTTTTTGTGTAAGGAAAAGACCCCATAGATAAGAACAACCTGAAATAGATTATATATTACAAAATATGTTATGTATTGTCAAGTTTCATATATGTGTACATTACATACACACAGAGAATCCTTAGAAATTTGAAATTCATGTATGGTCATACTGAGGTTCTAATTTCCATTTGATGAATAAGTAGTCTTCATGATTCATCTTAAGTAAAAGGACAAATAACATTCTTATTCAAGGAAAAGTGAGTTTTGCTTGAAATATCAGTACAGACAAGAATAGGAATGCACTCTTTGGCATGCAAATGAAATGTAGGTAAGAACATCAATTTAAATTCTATTCCTTTTCCTAAAAAATGCTTATTTTTTTTTAAAAACCTACATAATAACATGATAAATAATGTTGTACAATTGGTTTTGAGATAAAAAATAAATATTAAAGACCATATATAAAAACACAGATATAGGTGTTGCTACAGATTCATAAGTATTCTAGCATCCTTGGAGATACACATCATTTAGCCTTTTTCTGCATATACCTGTAAACATGTTTTCCCAAAATCCACTTATTAAAGTGGATTATTAAAGTTTGAAAAATAATATCTTTTTGGTCGAGGACAGCAGCTGGTTTGACAGTTGCAATATTAACGGTGGGAAAGACAGAATCATGGCCAAGAACACAAGGGCAAACCTTACTTGCATGAAAAGCATCACATGAGGCTATATATAAATCATTGCAGCATAGTACTTTTTAATCTACAATCTTAAATATACATTATGCTCCCCAAACTGCGGGTACTTAAAAAACAGCAACCTTAATATCTTAACCTTAAAAACATGATTCAAATGTTAGTGTGGAAAATTGTTTAGTCACTAAAGAGGCAGGGTTGGATCAGACTTTGGCCGGGATGATGCTAAATTCTATGCTAGAGTTAATTATAGACAATCACAACTCTATTAACAGAGTGATCTCAGTCTATGGTAGTGCTAGGAACAGAGTATTGTGTCTTTCTCTACCATCGAGTGATGTGTGGTGTTGTGAAAGAGGGCCTGGTATTGTGAAGGATGTTTTCATATAACGTGGCATTCAAAATGAACCCTGAAGGATAAATAGGGAGAATCTAGGAAAGTCATTCCAAATAGTAGGAACTGATTTCTCAAAACCCAAAGGCAAATTGAAATAGAAACACTTGAATAAACTCCAAGTAATTTATTAACATTCATTAAGCATTCAGCTTAACAAATATATATTGAATACCAGCCATTTGAGTGTACATATAGCTCTGAAAACTCATTGAAATTTGAGCTCCCCTGTTTTATTTAAATTATGTTGAGCCTTATGGGCAAGAAACTTCCCTGAGTTTACTCCTCTTACCCTACACCTAAATAGGAGAACTCTTCTTTTGTATTGATTCATTATTATGCCCATGGATTGAATATTTTATAACTACATGCATAAGTAGTAAATATATAACATAAAATACACTATAAATGGAGTCAATATCCCTCCTACATAACCAATAAAAATGTTTATTACTGGTAAAATATTTTTAAAAAAGAAAAAAAAGAGTGTTTCTGAGGTTTTCTTGTGCAGTTCAGAGCTAAAACTAAGAAATCATATAAAAACTCAAATAGTCACTCCATAAATATCATGGCCAATATAATCCAATCAAGTAAAACTAACAATAGCAGGAAAATTAAGAAAGTAGGTATGTCCATATTATACATATCGTTTTAAATTTAAAAACAGAACCACTTTTTATAAACCAGCAAGTGTGCTTGCTCTTTCTCTCTCTCTCTCTCTTTTTCTCTCTCTTTAATAAAAATAATACTATGGACCAAAACTTAAGGGAATTTAATTGTAGAACTTGAGAATTCAGCAAGAGGCAACAATTAAAGGCACAAAGAGGTACTGAACAAGTTGGGGGATTGTTGGGTGATAAAATGAGTTCTTCATTCCTCATGTTTCCATGTGAAGGAACATTTATTTGGATACCACTCTAGGTCTCTTGTCCTACCTTTTAATTTAGTCTGGTCCAGAAAAGTAAGGTAGACACTGAATAGGGCTTGGGGGGAGGAACCTGGACAGCCTGTCTGAACAGAGGGTGCCTTCCCGTCAGCTGAGAAGCCTGAAGTTGTGTAGATTAATTTTACTCTAAGATGAATATTAGGAAACCGCATATCACACTTCCACTCCATTCTCTAATCTTTTTCAGTAATGATAAAGCTGGCAGTTGATCTCCATCCATTCGATCCCTGAATCTATCTTTCAACAGCTTTTGCACCATTACTGGCTTTGTAACAGATAAGAAAATAAAACTCTCTGTGTCTCAATTTATTCATCCATAAAATGAAGATAATTTTTTAAGATGAAATTAGGATTACTAATATTTTCAAAGCGATTGGCCATATTTGGTACATGATGAACACTATTTAAGTATTGTTAAATAAAGAAACATTACTTATTCATCACTTTACAGCTTCAATTGTGAGATCAGAGAGGTATCTAGGCTTCATCTCAGTCAGGTCTTTGTGGAACAATGAAAGGAATTAGAATTCATTAAAAACCACCATAGAAAGTGCACTGCAAGGGCACCTGGTTAGCTCAGCCGGTTAAGGTTCCAACTTTGACTCAGGTCATGGTCTCACGGGTTATGGGTTCAAGCCCCACATCAAGCTCTGTGCTGATGGCTCAGAGCCTGGAACCTACTTCAAATTCTGTGTCTCCCTCTCTCTCTGCCCCTCCCCTGCTCACACTCTGCCTCTTTGTCTCAAAAAATAAATAAACATTAAAAATGCACCACATAATTTAGATTATAGGGAAGTTGGTAGAAGAGTGATATGCAGTTATCTAGATGGGAGGTGATGCTGGTATGAGCCTGGACATCAGTAGACCACATGTGGCTGAGAGACAGGTTTGGAAAATCTTCCTTACATTGTTCACAAACTTCTCAACCACCCTCCACCATTAGAGAGAGATTTTGCCTGTGGTTAAATTACTTTTGCAACTACCTACAGGTAGGCTATTTTCTCTTGCACAGGCAAAAAGGGTTTTAAATGATGGCTCTCAACATGATATCTGTACGTCCTACTCCCTGGAACCTGTGAATATTATTTTTTTGAGGAATAAAAGGTTCTTGCAGATTTTTAAAAGAATCTTAAAATAGGGAGATTATTCTCGATTACCTGAGTCCTAAATCCAATGACAGGTGCCCTTGTCACAGAAAAGTAGAGACAATATGAGTTAGAAGAGTAGAAGACATAGAAAAGAGGAAAAAGTGATGTTACCAAAAAGTCAGAGATTGGAGTGATGTGGCTGTAAGTCAAAGAAACCAGAAATTCTGGTGGCCAACAGAAACTGGAATTTTCTACTGTTAGGTATCTACTGTTAGGTAGAAGCTAGACAGGAGCAGTGGAAGGAAGATCCAGAGACAGAGTCCCAAGTTCTTGAAGAGGAATGAGAAGAGACATGGGTTGGAGGCAAGGATGGCAATAAAGAAGTTACACATTGGAAGCCTGGTGGCACAACATCCCTACCTTGTTGTCTCTAAGACCTTGGGCCTGACAGTTCAAGGGCCAAAGGTGCAGAGCATGTACTCGTGTCTTCGACCTCTGCCCCAGGGTGACCCCTAGAGTCATTATAGTGCATTTGCATGGAGAAAGGCTGTCATGATGGTTCCAGTACTAATCTAGTAGAGTCAAAATGCCCCCTTCCCACTTGGGGGAGGAGTCCTCCAAATGACCGGAAGCAATCTCTCCCACTGGTAACACTACTAGGCTTCTAGAGAGAATGAGGCCCTGATGACACATTATTTTTAAACTTCTGGCCTCCAAAACTGTGATGTGAACAAGTTGATTTCTCTTGTTTTCAGCTGCCAATTTGTTATGGTAGCTTGTTACAGCAGCAACAGGAAACGAATGCCAATTTTAGTACTAGGAAGCGGAATACTCCTGTAACAAACATATAAAAATATGGATGTGGTTTTGGACTTGGATTCTGAGTAAAGGTTGGAAGACTTTGGAGAAGCATGATAGGAAATGCCTGGATTGCTTTTGAAAGATAGTTGGTAGATCTATGATGCTAAAGTCAGTTCTGCTGAAGGTTTAGATAGAATTATAGAGCAAAGCATAGAAAGTGTGCAATGCTTTAGAGAATAAATATATTTTCATAAATAGAATATTGATGGACATCGAATGTTAAATGCACTGCAGGAAGGCGCTCAGGAGGAAATGAGAAACACGTAATTGGAAACTAGAGGAAAGACAAGCCTTGTTATATATAGTGTGTAGAAACTTGACTGAATTATGTTCTCCTATCGGATGGAAAGAATAACTTCTAAGTGATAAACTTGAATATTTAGCTGGGGAGATTTCCAGATTGTTGAAGATGCATCCTGGTTTACTTACTTATTTTGCTATTCACAATAAAATGTGAGAGAAAAAGAGAAATTGAGGAAGGAACTGTTCAAAAATTAACCAGCCATTTTAGACTTTAGAAGTTTTCGGCCTGTCCAGTTTGCAAAGAATGTTAAAATGAGGAAATTCACTGTCAGGAAAGTGGACTTCTGGAGAGAGATCCAAGATTGTGGCTGGACAACCTTATGCTGAAAGTTTATAAATGATGGATCATTTCAAAGACTTTAGCAAAAGCCAGGAATAGAGATGAGATTATCCAGGAATGATCTGAGGAGGACCCTCTTGTCCACTGGTCTGGATTATTGTGACATACACCAATTGTTGAGAAAGAACACTGCCAGTGTGAACCGGAAGGAACAAGATAGGGGGATATGACAGAAAGCTGCTGGGCTTCCAAAATTCTACAGGCAAGCAACAAGAATATAGAGCTACTCAGCTGCAAACGTGTGTCATCCCTTGAGGAAATGGAAGATCAACTCTGAGGCAGAAACAGATGGAGCATCAGCCCTAAAAGGTGGAGACACATGTCCAGAGAGTGGAGCTGCAAGTCACAAATGATTATGCTCCGACCTTGAAACCTAATAGAACTTGTCTTGCTAGATTTAAAAATTGCTTGGGACTGGTGACCTTTTCATTACTTAGAATTTCTACCCTTTGGAATGGGAATGTCTATCCTATGCTAGTCCAACCACTGTATTTTGGAAGCAGATCATTTGTTTTCTAGTTTGACAGGTCTACAAATGGAGAACAGTTTCTGCCTCTGGATGTACCATACCCAATCAGAGTCTTATTCATATCTGATTTAGGAGTTAAATGATATATATATTCTTATTTTTAAGCTCACGGTATGTACATGATATTACGAATTTAGGGTTCATGTTACAGTGGGTTGAGACTTCTGGGAATTTGAGGGATGTGTTGGATGTTAGGTATTGGATGGACATGAATTTTAAGGGGCCAGAGGGGAGACTGTAATGGGTAATAGAGTGGCTCCCATCTCCACATGTTAACCATTGGAAATTGTAAATGTTAACTTATTTTCGAAAAAAAGCCTTTGTCGATGTAATTATAATAAGGATTTTGCAATAAAGATACAATCCTGGATTATCTGGATAGGGCCTAATTCCAAAAGCACAAGTGTCATTACAAGGGAAAGGAAGAGGAATCTGAGCCAGATAGAAGAGAAAAAGAGAGAAGAGGAGAAGGCAATGTGGCCACTGAGACAGAGACTGGTGTGATGTGGCCATATTCTAAGGAAGCCAAGGAAGTAAGTGGCAATTAGAACCTGGAGGAGAAAATGAATGGAATTTGTTCACAGTGTCTGCAGGTAGTGAGACCCTGTGAACACACTGATTTTGGACTTAATGTCCTCCAAAATGTTTAGAGAATAAATTCATTTTGCTTTAAGCTACCAAGTTTGTGATAATTATTATGGCAGCAACAAGAAACTAATCCTCTCTAATGAAATCTTTGCATATTTAATCTCTTATTGGGTTCTATTTCTTTGAGAGCCTGAACTAACACGACAGAGGTGGGATATTTTTGTTATCTGGAGCTCAGAATCAATCATTTATGTTGGACATATTAAATATAAGAGTCTCTAATATATTAGAGTGAGAATGGCAGGTAAGCAGTTTGTTACATGGGTGTAAAAGATCAGTGGAAATGCCTATCCTGGAAAAATAAATGTAGGGGACAGTGAGACAAAGATGATCTTTACAGATACAGACTATTTGAGGTATCATATTTCAAATGGTGTTAATAAGTGAGAAGAGAGTCTTCCCTGAAGTACCTCTGCATTTCACATACTGTCAGAGGAGAATGAGCTAGTGAAGGAGACTAAGAAGGAAGAGATAGTGAGGTTATGTGGTTTGTGCCCAGAGAGGCCTAACTCATTTCCTGTTTTTAACCTCAACCCTTATCTTCTAAGTTAATCTTACTTCATTTCTATCTTCCACTTTCTACTGGATTCATCTTCATGAGAGTTAGATTGGTATGTATTGATGGTGGTTAATTCCCACCTTTTGTAGAGTTTCTTTATTTTTTTTTAAGGTTATTTATTTTGAGACAGAGAAAGCCTGAGCAGTGGTGGGGCGGGAGAGAGGGAGAGAGAGAGAGAGAGAGAGAGAGAGAGAGAGAGAGAGAGGGGCCCAAGTAGGTTGCACGCTGTCAGCACAGATCCCACCATGGGGTTCAATCTCACGAACCGTGAGATCATGACCTGAGCCAAAATCAAAAGAGTCATTTGCTTAACCGATTGAGCCACTCTGGTGCCCCTGTAGAGTTTCTTTAAACTGAATTTTTTTCTGCTATCTTTCTTTATAAAAACAAACAAACAAAACAAAAATAGTATTTAAAATATTTCACCAAGGATCTCTGTCAACATATCTTTGGAACAAAGAACCATATCAATATTATTGGGGGGGAGGGGAAGGTTATTTTCCTGTTCAGTGTTTCCGGTGTACAAAGGAACAATAAAGGTACAGGGATGAGCTGAAGAGATCAGCATCAGAAGGCAACGAGGACTAAGGCAATCTGGTTGAAATAAACGTTCCTCTAGTCACTTTCGCTGTCTACACACAACCTGAAATAATTTTATTATTTTAGCTTTTGTCATCTCAGATAACTTTATATTCTCTCTTTTAATTTCTTTGAATTCTCCGAGCCAACATGACATTAAAATGAATAATCATTGGTAATCTCTCTTCTCCAACATGCATATAAACTTCAGTGTATGAGAGTCTGCTGATTGCTTCCCAACACACGATATTCATCCTCCTCTTCTTCAGTTGGGCATTTGGTCACCCAGAAGAAAAGCAACACTCTCTTGCCTCCTTGTAGCTAGGTGTGGCTCTGTTATGGAGATATAGCCAATAAAATACAAGTAGCAGGATCATGTAGGAGGTTCTACAGATAGTCTCTGAAAGGAATAGGAAAGTCCCTTTCACCCTTTATTCTTTCCCAATGGTTGGAATGCAGACATAATGTCAAACTCAGAAATAGAGCCACTAGCAGAGAAGCAACAAGATTAAAAAGGACCTGTGTCCCTTGAAACACATGGAGCTGAACCAGTTTGGGAGACTGTGCTCCCTATTTCAGAAACTTTAAGTGAGAAGTGCGTATCTTATTTATACCACATTTCACTGGGAGTTGCTGCCATTCACATATGAAACTAATCTTGAGTAATATCGATTTTTTAATAATTTCGAACTGGGTTGGTAACAGAACATGTGTCATTGGTTTAATGGAAGTTGTCCAGCAGAAGAAGGCAAGGACTCACATTATGGACTTACAACGCAGTAGCAAAATATGGTTAAAAGTCCCTGTTTTACCTCATAAGAGAGATCAGGTACTGGTGAAGTTGGATAACAAGAAGAAATTATCAGAAATTGCTATTTATGATAAAGTACTGGAGACTACTCCAGTACCTGAGAAGGTGACTGCATTTGGAGATAAAGTCTTTAAAGAGGTAATTAACTTAAAATGAGGTCATTAGTATAGTCCTTAATCCAAGATGGTTGGTGTCCTTATAAAAGGGAACTAAGAACAGAAAGATGACCACGTGAAGACACAGAAGAAACAAACAAACAAAACAACAACAAAAAAACCCAGTCATCTACAAGCCAAGGAGAGAGGCCTCAGGAGAAACCATCTTGGCTTTGGACTTCCAGCATCTAGAATAGTGAGAAAATAAATTTCGGTTGTTTAAGACAGGCAGGCTGTGGTACCATTACAGAGATCATCAAAATTATATTGTGTATTAACTCCTGTTGCCACTATTAGGAGCTTCCCATAAGAAAGAGGGAAATTTAGCATATAGATAACCAGTTCTGGAGAGAGATGCAGAGGAATACAGTCATGCTAAAGAAGGCTTTCTCTGAAGATAGCATATACCTATTAACAGCAGTTCAGTGATATGGCGCATTGCTGGGTGGGGAAGTCAACAGCTGCAGCAGTAGCAGTGAAACTGCCCTAAGCACTGACTCTTAAGGTGGAGTCTTAGCAGGAGATAAGGCTGTGTGCCTCAGGGCTTTTTCCAGCACCTGGTGTTAGGAGTTCTCAGCCAAACAGTAAAAATCAGCCTGGATAAAACATCTTATTCCGATTGCTGCTTCACACCAAGCTCCCATCCCTCCTCTCTCTTTAATATTATTTCCAGTTATCAGTCACAAAATTAGAAATAATAGCACTGTGAGTATGACTCACACTATCTACATCCTCAGACAAAAATTTCATCTAATAAGATGTATCGTAAGATGTATTGTAAGACAGTCCTCTCTGGATTGGCTGGTGTTTCTGCTTGGTCTAGACCTCCTAAGCAACAGAAATTTACATACCGTAATGATAGAAAATGTCTCCTTTTCTTTTCCCTCAGTACCATCTGCTCTTTGTATTTTAAAGGTGGTAGATATATGGAATCTGTTTTCTCCTTTCACCAAAGACATCTGTTCCTGTTCAAAGTATAATAAAGCCTTTCTTATTTCTCCAGAGCCAAGGTTTACATTCTTGGTTATAAAATTTCTCCTCCATCCCTAAAAGAAGGTCTGTTTACATTTCAGAATAAAAGATAAGCTCCTTCTCTTAACACCAGAAGGGTTGAGGATTGTGTCAGCACCTATATAAGCTTCAAGATGCACAATTTTGGAGTGTCTTCCCTGTGGTATAGACCACTCTGTATACTCATGGTACATTTGGGTTTTACTCCATAGCCCCACAAAGGATTGGGGAATGGGGAAACAGCAAGAGACCTAGGATTTCTGGAAATAAATAAAAAGTTTTTTTTTTTTTTCTTTTGTCTTGGATTAGTATATGGTGTTTCTGCTAGTGTATTTGTGGGTCTGTGTACCTATCTATCTATCTATCATCTATCTCTGCATGTAGGGTAACATCTCAAACTCTTCAGTTTCAGACTTAATAGGTATATAAAAACGGGCAAATGGATGTGACAAAGAGCACAAGTGTACGAAGTGTTCTAAGGTTTTTTTGAGAAATGTACTGCAAAAAACAAAAAAATAAAGAATAAACATAAAAATATTACAAGCGTAGCTTGCAACCCTTCAAAACAATCCCTAGGCCAACAAACCCATATCAATATAATTGTCATTTTAAAGTCACTCAGCCTCTAAAAAGGACATCTGTTTCATTGCCAACTTCACATGTGGACAGAGAGTATAATGGATAAAAATAAACCTTGCAGAAAGAGAGATCCAGAGGCCATAGAGGACAATGAAAAAGGTAACTCCTGCCAGAAAGCAAATCCAGCCATTAACAGATGGTCTAACAGGAATTAACCACCCTGCCCGTGCAAGGAGGCTTCAATTCCTTCCCAGAGTAATGACTGCCTTGTGTTTCCCATTCTTCCTCTTTCTGAAAGCCAGTTTTGAAATGGGTTACTTACTATCTCAATACAATTGTATACTGAATGTGTTAGGGACATATAACTTGAATTCTAATTTACATGTATAAAGTAAATGTGTCTACCTAGAGCAGTACTTGAATACGAAATGTTATAAGGGACTGCTGTGTTTTATCACCACCATTAGAATCAAGAAAAGCTATTAAAAATACAATGATCTTTAATTGACCCCACAATGCCAGAACCTCACTGGCCAGACCAAAGAACAATGGCTCCTATTTTAAGCATTTGTATGCAGACTCCTAAACTTACTTCTTCCTGACCAGACAACACCTTTTCAGTCTCATCAGCATAACTTAGAAGAAATAACCTAACACACTTCCCATCCTTTCCAGCAGTTAGATACTTCTAATTTGCCCCCTTCATTAAGTACTCTTAACTTCTTATACTCGTATATCTCTTGCCTAGTGAGTTAAATTCAGTTTGGTTCTAGTTTTTTAATAACTAGATTTAAGAACTAGATTAATTTTAATCTAGTTCTTAAAAATTACTGGTGGTCATTATTTACAGATGTCACAGCACACTCAAAAGTTATGTATCTGATAGAGGGGCCATATATCACATAGAGATATTGGAGACTGGACTGAATGCAGTAACCAGTTGAGACTTTAGGATTTTTTCCCCTTAAAAGAGAAGTTGAATGCACGGAAAAAAAACAAAAAACAAAAAACAAAAAACAAAAAAAACCACACAAATTTGTGTTCAGGTTTCTGAACAGCTATTGTCACAGACTTCTTATATTTTCTTCACTTCTTTGATGCCATTAGACTGTCAGGTATTTTGCTGTCCAGGTAGTCCATTTTTGTTTGTTTGTTTAGCTCCATTGCGGGTGTAGTTACACAAAAAAAAGCTCCGCCCCCCGGAAGTAAGTGGAGGTAATGTGCAGCTTCCAGTAACAATTTTTAAATGATAGTTAGCCTACCACTTTGTCCTTTCTTCTTTGACCTAATCCTTCCCAATGACTGGAATGCAAATGAGATGGCTGTGGTGGATAGCCAACTTGCAAGTGAGTTCACCTTGGGAATGGAAGCTATATAAGGTGGAACGAGATAAAAGTAATGAATTTTGTGCTTTGTGGACCAGAGCACCACACACTGCACTCAATTTTTATACATCTGAATTCCTCCACGAAAGAAATAAAGTTCTATTTCATAAAACTATTGTTATATGTGATCTTTGTTATTTCTAGTCAATCATAACTAAGAGATTTGGCAAACTAAATTATTAAGTAGACAAACCGTCAGACAAACGTTTGAACCTTTTCTCAGCTTTTGGACACCACTGGAAATTTTCTTCTGTGCATGAAATCCCTTCCACAGCACAGCCAAAATTTGAAACTTTTAATTACATCAATCACTGTCACTTAAGATCTAAGACTTAGAGCTTCCTCATCTCAATCACAACGTTTTTCCCCTTCAGTAAAACCCACAGAACCTACTCTTTATTTCTAAAAGAATATTCACTCACCAAAAAGTCATCTATCACTGATGTCTTCCTTCCTTAAGTTCAGCATTTATGTTTAAAAGTATGATTTAGTTACTTCATAACACAGGTGAATTATATTTTATAGTAGCTTCATGATATTATATTCTTTTGACAGCTGTGGTAGGAATATGATGGCACTAAACCAAACTGGTGGTAAACATTAATTATAGATATAATTTATTGAGGTATATTGTATACCAAATGCTATACTATGTCATTCGACTCTCAAACTATTATACAAGCAATTAATAATAATAGTGTCTAGTGGGTTGGACCCCTGAAAGACATGTCCAAGTTTATCCCTCAGAAAACATGACAGTTATATTATTTGGAAAGAGTCTTTAAAGATCTAATCAAAGTCAGGACTTCAAGGTGAGATCATCCTGAATTAGGTAAACTCTAAGTCCAATGAAAGTGTCCTTATAAGAGGGGCACCTGGGTGACTGAGTTGGTTGGTATCTGACTCTTGATTTTGGCTCAGGTCATGATCCATGGCTCATGAGATCGAGCCCTGCACCAGGCTCTGTGCTGACAGCATGGAGCCTTCTTGGGATTCTCTCTCTCCCTCTCTCTCTCTCTCTCTGCCCCTCCCCAACTTATGTGCAAAAAAGTGCTTTGTCTCCCTCTTTCTCTCTCAAAATAAACAAATAAACTTAAAAAAAAAAAACAAAACAAAACAGTGTCCTTATAAGAGATAGACAATTAGAAGACACATACAGACACATAGAAGAGAAGGCCATGTGGAGACACAGACACAGAAAAGGACATGTAAAGATGATGGCTGAGATTAGATCAATGGGTCTAGGATCTATAAGCCAAGGAATGTCAGCATTGACTTTGCCACCAGAAGATAGGAAGAAGCATGGAACAGATTCTTCAGAAGGAACCAATCCTGCTAACACTTTATTTTTGACTTCTGACCTCCATAACTTTGAGAGAATAAATTTCTGTTGTTTTAAGACATCTAATTTGTGAAAATTTGTTAGGGTGGTCCTAGGGAACTAAGATTTTGCTACTAGGAAGGATACTGCTGCTGCAACAAATACATAAAATACCTGTAAACGCAAAAGTGGCTTTGGTTTTAGGTAATAGAAGCAGGGTGAATTGGGGGCACATAATAGAAAAAGATAAGGCTGTCTTGAAGAGATAACTGCTAGAAGCATGGCTGTTTATGACCATTTTGATGAGGGAAGGAAATAAAAGGCACCAGAGAGAAAGTTTCTATCATCTTAGAGAACACAGTTTGTCATAAACAGATGTTGGTAGAAATATGACCATTAAAGGTGCTTCTGGTGAGTCACAAAATATGATAAAGAACATGTTATTGTAAATCAAAGGGAAGGTGATCCTTATTATAAAGTATCAGAAAACTTAGCTGAATTGTTTCCTACTCTTAGGTGATTCGCTGTTGGCTGTAAGCAATGAACTCAGACATTTGTCACAAATATTTTGAGGGAAGGTGATGAAGATGTAGCCTGGGATCTTCTTACTCCTTACAGCAAAATAGGAGAGGAATGAGATAAATTGAAGAAGAAACTGCGAAGCAAGAAGGACCCAAAACTTGATTGAGGAGATTCCCAGCCTATTCAGATTGCAAAGGATGTTGTGTAAAGCCTGCTCTGTCTGGAGAGAGGGGAAAGGGTGTGGCTAGATAAACTCCTGTTGAAGTGATTAGGTGGGTGATTAATGTATCCAATTAACCATTTTAATAAAGCCAGTAATAGAGACAACATTATTTAGAAGGGATTTCTGCATAATCCTCTTTCTAATGCTGTGGATCTCCTCAACCTACACAGAAGATGCAAAGTTTTTGAGAATGTTACACTAGCCAAAACTCCACCAACTCAGACTGAAAGGAAAAGACATGGGAAGTAATAAAGGATGACTGTCAATCTTCAGGGATTCTACAGGGAGGTAAAGGGCTGAGAGAGTTACTTAGCTTAAAACATGTGCTAACCTTTGGGGCGCCTGGGTGGCTCAGTAGGTTAAGCGTCTGACTTTGGCTCAGGTCATGATCTTGCGGTCCGTGGGTTCAAGCCCCGTGTCGGGCTCTGTGCTGACAGCTCAGAGCCTGGAGCCTGTTTCAGATTCTGTGTCTCCCTCTTTCTCTGACCCTCCCCTGTTCATGCTCTCTCTCTGTCTCAAAAATAAATAAATGTTAAAAAAAAAAATTTAAAACATGTGCTAACCTTCAAATAAAGGAGGGATGTCTATGAGGGTATCCAGAGCAATGGCCCCATTGCCAAGGGCACAGAGAGAGACATGGGACAGCTTCTCTCTTAAAGTGTCTAGAAGGAACCAAATTTGCTGACACATAGATTTCAGACTTAGGGTCTCTAGAACTGTAAGTGAATGCTTCTAAGCCATCCAGTTCATGGCAACTTATTACGGCAGTGTTAGGAAGCTGATATGTAGTTCACTCCCTTTACATGCAAGCACATGAAGTGTTGAGGAGTTTAATACCATCACCATGGTCACACCACACTTAGGTAATAAAGTAAGCTTTTGTATTCAAGGATTCCACACCACAATTAATACTCCAAATAATCTCTGGAAAGACCCTTTACTTTTTTGAGCAGTCAATGCATAATGATGGACTGAACAAATAATCAAAGGATTCATTCAGTTTGTAGTCATTCTAGTATGTTCTTGACACAGATTTTTCCAAAACAGGAAAAAAAAAAAAAAAAAAAAAAAAACATCTAAGCAACTACAATCCCTCCAGGACCTACAACATGCATGTGACCAAGGTACAAACCACAGTATTTATGATCAGAATCAAGATATCACCAATAAAAGATTTCACAGAAATCTCAACCATCAACGGCACCATCTTAATAGAAGCAACGTGCACACAGCCACGCGAAGACCAAAAGGCAGCATGGTAATTCATCATTTACGTCAAGGGCTTAGTACAGTCCATGAGTTTGCCAAAATCAGTTCACGTGGTTTTCACCATTAGTACACAATAAGTAAAGAAACTAGGAAATATGTTGCAGTGGTAAGATCTGATGGGGACGTAGGCCCTTGCAACTGTTCTTACCGAGTCAGTCATTAGAGACATACTTAGGCGCATAGGTTACCGCACCAACCCTCCTATTTTTTAAATGACATTAAATGTCAATGATTGTATAATTAAGTGTAATACAGTATAATATTCAACTAAACCATGTTACTACATAATGCTTATATAGTAATAAATCCTACTTGAAGTGTTGTTTTGAGGTCCTTCTGAAAGGTGAATGCCAAAATTTGATGTAGGAGAGAAAGAGAAACTGTACTTCCCTAGAACAATAATCATAAGATCACTGTTTATCACACTTATTTACATGTAATATCCAATATATTCAAGAAAATATTAGCAATTTCTAAGTCTTAGAGATGATACATATTTTGTAGTTTTATGTTTTATAGAAAGCCATATAAATATATATCCATGTATATATATGCAAAATATGTATGTATATACGCATATATGTGTATATATATATAGACACATGTATGATTGAAATATATAGATTTATCCCACATATATGATTGAAATATGTATGTGTGTGTGTGTGTGTGTGTGTATGTATATATATATATATATATATATATATATATATATGTATATATATATATATATATATCAGAATTTAATTTTTTTTGAGGTCTCACTATCTAACTTCATTTTTAATTGAAGAAATTCATGTTGGTGGCATATAGAAGCTCACTGATACAGACAGGGGTAGAAGTTAAACTAGAATAAAAATCCTCACTTCCCTTTTTGGCTCTTTGTACACACTCTACAATCACTATACCTTTTATATGCTACAAGCTCCAGTATTCATTTTAGTGACATAAAAAATATATGAACTTGTCTTTGTACTTCCCAGTTTATTTTATCCTTCTAATCAAGCAGCCTGACTTCCTTTCTCTTATTTGTTTGTTTGTTTTATTAGCTAAAATATACAGAAGCGGCATCATAGGAGGACATTAATGTGTAGAAAAAAATGTTCTTACATACTTGCCTAAATTATGTATTTGATTAAAACTGCTATAACAGCCATGCCTTTCTAACCAGTAAAATGAATCTCATGCATCAAGGTAATGACTAGACCTTTAACATGATATATTGTACAATACAATACCTGTAGAAATGAGCAAGTAAGGAATAATTACAAAGGAAGTGTGCGTTTGAGGAAACAACTTTGCAATTAGAGGCATGCATCTAAGAAATGCCAGTATTTCTATGTTTGCCCTATGCATTCTTAGTAACCACATGGTGTTTTAACAATTATAAGATATTACAAACTATTAAATGTGAAGATTGGTATTTATTCATGAAGAATATTTTAAAGTTAAATACCTTGCATCGCTTTATGTGTCAAAAACAGGTAGCAGTCACTTTGTTCAGAAGGTAGGAGCAATTTATTTTCTAAGGCTGGCTGTGTATCTTACCAGCTTCTTTGTTTAAACGTCCACAGTGACTTCATTCTACAGCACTGATAATCAATACTGGAAAAAGACATACATTTAAAAAATAAGCAAGACCCTCTACAATCTTTACAATGCTAATCCAGCCTTCTGAAAATATTTAGGTGACACATCTTTGTGAAAGCTCAAAATCTCTCACACATTACAATGCAGAAGTAAAGTGCTGGTTTTCAACCAAAATTCCATCAAGCCAAAGATAGGAACTGAATGGTAATAATAATAATAATAATAATAATAATACAACCCAAATTCTAAGCAGGGTTACCTGAGATACAAAAAATGGGAAAATGGTAGGCAGAGTGGAAAAGAAAAAAATTTTTTTCTAATTTAGTTACAATCAGTCAATGTGACTTAATAGGAATAGAATGGAGTCAACTATTAAACAGACTGATTTAATGGATCCTAAGTCCACAAAAACAAGAGCAAAGCCAACACTAATAAGACTTCTTCATATGGTAGTTGCAGATTACAAAGTGCTTTCATAAACATAATCTCTTATTACTTTAATCTTTACAACAGTTTTATTATTAGGTTGAAAAGTTGAGGTTTCAATCCTGTTCTTATTTTAAGGCCTGCCACTAGGAAAGAAAAGTCTGAATCTCTCAACAGATTTTCCCATCAATACTTACATTATATCCAACAGCCTGCTGATATACATCCCCCTGAATGAGCCACTGACATCTGAAACTCAACAATTACAATTTTAACTAATCATCCCTCCTTTCTGTTTAGAATGTCTCTTCTTAGTATTGCATATTTTAGTATGAGGCACCATTATAATCCATTCTGTTTCCTAAATTACAATCCCTTGCTCCCCTTTATCTCCCGTTCATGTATCAGCCACGGTCAAGGAATCACCAAATACTATTCTCAAGGGTCTTAATGGAATCCATTTAATCTTGTCCATCTAACTATCACTATCCTAGTTAATACATTACCGTATCTTGTCTGACCTACTAAAGTATCCTCCAACTCTAAACTTTCCATTTCTTTTTAACTATTTCTGCACTCGACAGTAAGAATGACTTTTCTGAATCCCGAACTGATTACAACACTACCTAATTAAAAACCTGTTTTATCTTTCCTCACGGCGTCTGCCTGAGTTTCACATGTGTCATGATTCTCTCCATGCTTGTTTGTCTTGCATCATCCATCACTAGTCATCTACACCTCCTCTCAAACTATTTACACCCTACTTTGTAACAAATCTGCTCCTTGATTTTGTTCTACAGAGAAAAAAAAAAGAAAAAAAAGCTCTTTTACCTACTGTTTCCTCTATCTAAAATTCTCATCTTTTCTCTTCTTTCACTTTATTTAACCCACAAAAGCAATTATTGTCCTTTCTCTGGTCAACCTTCCTTTTCTCTGTCCAGATTTAGTTTAGAAGCTCAATCACATCTTCACATAGGACATGTTTTTACTGCTTCCTTCCACACACCATACGGTATGGAAATTGCCCAGGTCATTCTCAATCTCTCCACCCGATTATGAGTTTTCAGATGGCATATTATAATTTTTTGTACTCTATTACATTATACTACAATCTACTTATTTCAAGTTTATTTTTTGGTTTTAATACCAAAAGTTCATATCAGAAGTTTTGAGTGTAAAATCTCATTAGTTATTGATATTGACAGTGATGCGGACAGGATAGAACAGTGTCTTTAGAGGTGAGCACAGGTAAGTGAAACTCGTATCAAAATGGTGTGATTTCCACTTCTATCTCTGTTTATAAAAGCTGTGATTAAAGAAGCTAAATCCTTAAAGTTAAGAAACCACAGATACTTAGAATTTCAGAGACTTTTGGGGGTAGCAGTTATTACTGAAATCTATGTCTCCAACACTCTAGTGAGGGCTAATCTAGCACAGAAGGATCCTAAAAACATGTCTTCCTCCCCTGTGCTTCCTCTCCAAAATAGTTGATCTCAATGTAGGTCAACTATCCAATGTACTAGTTTCTAACTGTCAAAATCATTTTTAATACATTCTTCAAACTATCTGGCACCCCTGTGACCTGGAGCAACAAAAGTAATCAAAACCTTCAGCTTGCTGCCAACGAGCATTGTAAGACTCAAATTGTATTCTATATGTATATTATATATACACAACCACATAGTACATATGACATGTGTGGGTTATTTATAATTATAAATAGTTATATGACAATATACAAATTATATGACTGTATACAGAATATACATTATATACACATATAAATATAGTATTTGCATATAAATTTATATGCATGTATTTGGACTGCAGTCCATACTGCTGAATTGGACCCAACATCATTTAAATCAAAATATGTAGAAGAAGCACATTCTACCACATTTGGAAAAGCCCCTAGAATGATGACCAATTCCACTGGTAAAATTATTCTTATACCTTCAACCCACTTTTCCCCCAACAATGGTAACAGATAATGTTTCCACTAAATAATATATTGACATCTTTTTCAGTAGATAATTAATAAGCTACCTGAATATCTATTATCGACATTCCACAATATGCCATACTGACTTACCTATTACTAAAAGTATTAAGCCATACACTGAGGATATTTATTTCAATATACTAATGAAAAGTTGCAGAAAACTATCTGCACAAACAGTACTTAAAATGCATATCTAGAGATTACCTATAAATATTTCAAGGTATCTTTTGTGCAAGAAAAAGTAAGAGAGTAAAAGTCCTTATGTAAGTTCTCAAACAATAAGGGAGTATAGTCTTGGAACTCTGTTCTCCATATTAAAGATTTCCACAGTGACTAAGCCACTTTGACACTTAGAAAAAAAAATTTTTTTTCTTTTCCTCTTAGAGAAACCTCTTACATATGTGTGCACTGTGTTTTTTAGTCTACTTCTTTGTGGTACACTATTGTAACACAACACGTTCCCAGGCAGGAACAAAAAAAAAAAGAGGACTATACCCCATGTTTTACTTGTGTTTCTTATTTCCCAATAGAAAACTGATTGAAAACCAATATATTTTACAAAGTTAAGGATATGACTTCTTGTTGGATTTGAAAAACTAAGGCACAAGATGAGACTCATGTATCTTTGCTCTCTCTTATGATAAAATTCATGTTAATGGAAAATTATAAAATTCTCTGCTTTAATCTTGGTTTGAATTTCCTTTTTTCAATTCTATAACTGAAGAAAAATCCACTCAATATTTCGTATACAAAAAAAATTAAAAGCTCAATGATGTAATGGCCACTGAAATAAAGCAAACAGGCTTACCTCTTTGAAGGGGAGAGTAGGCCAAAGCCTGAATTCCAGTGCTGTGCCACTGGTATTAATTGCCTAGAACATGGTATTACTAAAGGTTTTGAAGCTAAGATGTGGTAATTCTGGGAAAAAAAGGTCTGGGTCAGTTACTGTTATTTTCCATAACTGAAAGTTAAATGCTGAGAATAGTGGCTGGTACATAGTAAGTATGATAAAAGTATAGACTATGATATTACTTTATGACAATTATGATAATGAAACTATTGTTTGGATTATTTATAATTTCACTCACTAGAACTAAGATTGATATCTCATTTAGATTCCAAATAGTAAAAATGGCAGGATACAAGAGTGTATCCTTCCAATGAAGAAGTTTGCTAGATGTGAAGATTATTGCTTGTTTAAAACATACATTTGGGATATAGAAGAAATGTTATATGTTATATTTCATGAAACAAATTCTAAGAGATGAGAGACAGCACCTGCCCAAAGAAGGATGGGGGAAGGAGTCGCATAACAGGTGCTAGATTTTGAATGCGTCACACCAAACTGTCCCTCCAGTTGGCCAAAGTTGTGAAAAAAAGCGGAACAGATAAGAAAGCTAGAAAAAAAAATCAGGTCTGGCATAGTAATCTAAAGATAAAGAATATCATTTTTCAAATAAAGGCACTCTACTAAAGGGAAATGCTGCTGTCTGTAATTATCAAGAAGCATCTGGAAATAAATGTCAGAAAAGATGCATAATAAAAAAACAAGATAAAAAAGAGAAAATAAAATACTGAATATTGTTTCTAAAAACCCATTTACAATAATTTAAAAATAGATGAAATATATTTTATAGTATAAACTTGTCTTCATTAACAGATAGATTTATTATAACAATTGACAACCCATAGTCCAGTGCTTATGTGGTACTGGTAATTATCATGATACGTCAACAAGGTAGGGATTATCTCAACCCAATTATCTCTTATCAGTTTTATAGATGATAAACTCAGGTTCATTTACATCATTTACTCAAATAATATGATTAGCCAATGGTAAGAGACAGGCTTCATATCCTCATCTTTCTGACAGGTCATCAGTTCTGTAGGTTATCTTGGTGAGCTTCACCAGGTGATTTTATTTTATTTTTTTTTAAAGTTTATATTTAACTTGAAATATATCCAACTATATCCAGCTATACTATAGTATAGCTATATCCAACTAGCTAACATACAATATAATATTAGTTTTAGGTATAGAATTTAGCGATCCATCAATCACATACAACACCGGGTGCTCATCACCAGTGCCCTCCTTAATACCCATAACCCATTTAACCATGTGATTTTAAACCATAAGCCTTCCTATTTTAATTTCTTTAATATTTACTTATTTTTGAGAGAGAGAGAGACAGAGACAGAGACAGAGACAAAGCATGAGCAGGGGACGGGCAGAGAGGGAGACACAGAACTGAAAGTTGCTCCAGGCTCCACGCTGTTAGCACAGAGCCCAATGCGGGACTCAAACTCATGAACTGTGAGATCATGACCTGAGCTGAAGTTGGAGGCTTAACCAACTGAACCACCCTGGTGCCCTAAACCATAAACCTTCCAAAGGAGATGTTGGTCAGTACAATTAGAGCTCAAGAGATTACTCTATGCCATTACTTTTTTTTTTCAATGTCACTGCTGTTAAATGTTATCCACCGCCCCCCCCCCCAGAGGACAAAAATTGCATAAGCTGTAGTGTTCAAATCAATGTAATTCATTCACTAATATTATTGAAGAGTGTGCTTATTTTTTTAACTTACATAGTACTGACCTAACGTTTTTGTTGCTATATTTTAGAAATTCAGACAAGACAGTTTCAATTTATGTTATCTTTAATACAATAGTTCTGGTTCTTATATAGCTTCCTGGGAAAATAATGACTTTGGAGGATAGGTTTATGTGCATTTTCATGAAGACTTCAGGGAACACCTCATCAATCTATTTGTTGAAGTGACAACTGGGTTAGATTAATTGGATAATGATTTAATCCTTCATTCCAATATTTTCTCAATCACAGGGTTTTGTTTTTCTTCTCTGAAGTCATTCTACTTACTCAGTAGACAAGTGACAACAGAATATACAGGTTAATGTACTATGTGTTTTTAAATCATAATTGTTTTTAATTCAAAATGTCTTCTTTCATCCCCATCCCCAGATAAACATCAATATTGAAATTTCTATCATCTTTCCGCAAAAATATCCATATTCCCTTGATCAATGTTTCCAGTATTTACTATGTATAAGAATCAGCTAGATTCCACAATTCTAATTCCAATAGGGATGAAAATAAAAACATTGCTGTATTTCAAAATGAATATCGATCACCATATTCATATAGTATTACTGTAAAAACATGTACAAAACTCAGCTTGAGTTCATATGGTATAGCCAGTTGAATGAGAATTCAAAGTTTGATGGTTATTCATAAATGTGTGCAGTTTTCAATTTCTTTTACAGGACCACTGACTTTCAATATTAGGGTTAACCATTACTTTTAATATATAATATCAATACAATTTTGAATCATTTTGTAAATTGTTATGTATTTAATGAATGTAATGCTTATCACATTAATGCTGATCTATACCTTGCTACTTTATCTTCACAGAAAGTTATTGTGAATAGAATTATAGCACATAAAAATATTCGGTGAATAAAAATGCTACTGAAAATATAACCTAAAATATAAACTAAAAACTGCATGTTATGTACTAAAATGGCCATTAGCTGTGGCTTGCATTACTTATAAATATATTCACTATTTGTAGGTTTTCCCTTTTTTATGTACTCTTAACCATCATTTAAAAAAAGGATTGTAGGGGTGCCTGGGTGGCTCACTCGGTTAAGCAGCCGACTTAGGCTCAGGTCATGATCTCGCAGTCCGTGAGTTCGAGCCCCGCATCGGGCTCTGTGCTGACAGCTCAGAGCCTGGAGCCTGTTTCAGATTCTGTGTCTCCCTCTCTCTGACCCTCCCCCGTTCATGCTCTGTCTCTCTCTGTCTCAAAAATAAATAAACGTTAAAAAAGTTAAAAAAAAATTAAAAAGGATTGTATACATTTATTATATTCATTATTGAGAAGAAAAATGTGGCATAGTTAAATGAGGAAAAAGTGATGTTATAAGAAGATGCCTAATGTTGAGGATGAGAAATCAATCCATGCCTACTCCTTGGTTGATAATACAGGCTCTATATAAACAATCATTCTTATTTTAGTCCCTTCTGTCTTTGAGGAAATGGTGTTCTTCTTTGTGCCCAGGGTCATTTTTTTCACCTATGGCTTAGTCCTATTCTTTTTTTTTTTTTCCTTTGTAGTTATTTTGCCATCTGTAATCCATAGTTTATTGCATTTTCAATATTTCCCTTCCTGTAACTGTTTTCATCAAAATATTAAAATTCTTGATATTCCTCTATCATCAAAATAATCTTCCTTCAAGTCTACCTCATTATGACCATCAGCCATCCTTCTGGCTCTTGCCTTACATTAATAGCAATTCTTCTAGAAACACAAATGCTTCTTTGCTCTTGCTATTTTTTTAATGTCTCATTCAAAATTATCACTGCTTAACTGTCTACTATTCCCATCCAGTTAGTATTTCCAAAACAAGAAAATTGTGAGAACAGAGATAAAAGATTTGAGAATCACCAGAATTTAAGTAATTGTTGGAGCTATGTGAGCACAAAGTGTCTCGTAGGGATTATGTCTGTCATGAAAAGTTAAGGAAATGCTGAACTCAAAGTGCACAAGGTTTTAGAAGAAATAAGGCAGAAAATTTGAACAGGCATGGCTGGCTAGAGAATTTACAAGAAAATTAGGACAAAGCACTAGAACACTGGGAGATCAGAGTTACAGAGGAAAAAGGAATCAGAGATCTAAAATGCCCCACGAAATAAAGTCTATGGTACCATGGACTACACCAATATAAAGTCATAGTGAACTTGTTGACAAAGGCCTCAATGGAAGGTGGGGAACAAATGAGATTATACTGCTCACAATGTGAATAAATGGGCAGTGCAGCCACAGTGGTTTCATGTTTCTATTTCAAGGAATCTGGCAGGGATGGGAAGTTACAGAATAATAGCTATCACATGAGGGCTTAAGGCAAAGTTGTGTTTTACAATAATAACATTTCTTTACATTAGTATAGCATATAGGGATGCATATCACACAGTATATCTTCACATTACTTTAGCAGTTTTCTAGCATTTTATTTAGCTTTCAGGTTTTGTTTTGTTTTGTTTTTTCAGCTTGTTCCTTTTCTTCAGAATTTTTTGATTTGTTGATGTCACTATTCTGGAAAAATAATTCCAACTGAATCTAAGTTTTCTGTTCTTTGTAGGTAATTTCATGTTTTTTTTTTCCTCTCTCTCTCTCTCTTTATATATCACAAGTATTTTGTATATATTTTTTATTTTTCAAATATTATTTAATAAAAATTTTCCTGGGGCACCTGAGTAGCTCAGTGGGTTAAGCGTCTGACTCTTGATTTCATCTCAGGTCATAATCTCCCGTTTGTGAGGTTGAGCCCATGTCGGGCTCTGCACTAACACCACGGAGCCTGTTTGGGATTGATTCTCTCTCTCTCTCTCTCTCTCTCTCTCTCTCTCTCTCTCTCTCTCTCTCCCTCTCCCCTGCTCATGTGTGCACAGTCTCAGTCTCTCTCTCAAAATAAATAAATAGGCATTATTTTCTTTCCTAAGCCTGGTAATTATATTTAGTCCCCAAATTCCAACTCAGATAATTTATATGTATCATTTAAGTATATAGCTAAATGGACATACTGCACATTTATAATTAAATATATGCTTTGTGTCATACTGAAAATACTTGAGTTAATTCAAGTAGGCAAGAACATGTAGCATTAAAATCTATTTAAAATCTGTACACATAAGCCTAAATAATCAACATGGATACTTAATATAATGGATCTATATGAAAGCAACTCGGCCATTCAGTTTTGCACTTATTAGGTTGTCAGAAAGATGCAGGCTGATGTTTAGACATGTGAAATTAACTTTTAAACAATTACTATTTTTTAAAAATATTTTGTTTTTAAGTAATCTCTACACCCAAGGTGGGCCTTGAACTCATAACCCTGAGATCAAGTCACATTCTCCACTGACTGAGCCAGTCAGGCACCCACCAATTGCAGTTTTAATGGCAGAACAACTCATTTACTCAAACTATTAAAATACGACATTTTCGTCTGAATAAAGATTAACAAGCTTAATATGGGAAAGTCAAAATCCTACTTCCACTAAAGATTTTACATTATATATGTCATATTTCTAAGCCATATTTGGTAGTCAATAGTAGAATCATTCAAGAACAAAGAAGTTTTGGTAGCTTAAAATTCTAGCAGGGTTGGGTTGAATTACAAGGTTTTCATAGAAGTGAATCTTTCAACATACACATAAAAATTTTCTAAATGTTGACATTGTTCTGAGTATTTCATATATTTGGAATGAACAGCCTCACTATATACCTTTTTTTTTCTTTTTTTTATACCTTTTTTTTTTAATTGAATCACTAATTGAATAAACAAGCAAAAACCACTTGTACATTAACAATTCTAACACTAAGTCCCACACATAATTATTACATTACGATTATAAATTTCAGAGGTCAAATGGAATGTGGTTTTTTTGGATTTACCTTTTCTAATGATAAAGGTTTAATAGAAATAGAAAAGGGAAAAAAATTTTAGACCACTTTAAAACATTTTCTGAGTTAATAAAAGACCTACTCAATAAAATTAATAACATTACTTAGAGCCATATAATAAATATGAAGCCTGCTTATTTAGTGATAATACATTGTTCTTCCATCAGCAAACAAATCTCAGAGTAGCCATTTCTATTACTAAAATATATGCAGCTCATATACAGGATGGATGAAAATGTCCAATGAAAATATAATCTTAGTGTTTTTAGACTATGCCAAGTTTCCAAGAAAATACTATGAAAAAAGTAATAGCCAAAGTTTAAAAATGGTTAGAGTTTTTAAACTCATTCTTTAAATAGTGTAGTTTTTTTTGAAATGCATAAAAATAAACTTTAACAATTAACAAAAAAAAAAAAGAAATTGAGACTTTATTATTTGTTCTTTGAAAATTGACCACACTTAAGGAAAAGTAATTCCAATCACTGTTTTAGAAGAAATAAGTTGTCCACAAGGTTAGAGAATAATGGAAGGGATAATTTCAAAATCCGTATCACCTCTTGGTAGGTTGCAAAAGTGGCTACAGATTTTTTTCTTCTTGTATCCACATTTCTCCCTCTGGGACACTTGCTTTCCATAATGACTCTGAGTCCACTCATATGACTTGCTTCGTTTAATGGGATGTTAACAAAAAAGAATTTACAGACTTCATTCAATTTTGATAAAATATCTACTAAATAAACCAGTCTGAATTACGATAGTGTGTCAATCATTCCTTTAAGTAAAACTTAGGTCCTATGGGAGAAAGTTGCCTGGTTCAGCCTACAACTCAGTCACATGTATTCTTTTCCTTAATGTGTCACATGTCAGTTTGTAGTAGATGTCTGTATGTGTACTTCCCATATCATGACAGAGTATTTTATTTTTTTAATTATTTTAATATGAAATTTATATGACAGAGTATTTTAAAACATTGGGTATTCATTGGCCAATATTTAATAACTGTTATGTTTTTTACTGTTTCTTCAAGGACAAGGTACAATTGGCTTTTAGTTTTCTTCCTGTGAGTGTGTGGTGAATAATATTCCTTCCTAGTGCAGTTTGGTGGCCCTTCCTTGGTTTGTATTAATGTGCCACCAATTTTACTCACTACTGATTTTGCACCATCTGTGCAACTATGGACAGAGTAAAAGAGAGGGAGGATGAGAAGAAAGAAGACGAGGGGTAAAGGGAAGGGAAGGAGGAGGAAGAGGGGTGGGAGGAAAAGGACAGAACTGGAATCTCTAGTCCAGGAAAAAAATCATGCTTCCAGGCCAGGGAAGCCTAGCGATATTGATCTGAGGAATTTTGGAATAGCTATACCCTCGTGATATCTCTGTTTCTCACCGTCTTGTCACTTTTCCAGTGTGGGATAGGTCTACTTGATTTGATGACACTTTGGTGGTACTCAAAGGAGGTGACAGTATTATGCTTGTATGGGGTCCCTGAAAAGTTTGCAGCCAGGAGACCAGACTGTGGTCTGTAAAAATGATCACAAGTTCATTTATTTTAAGGCTTTAATTTATGCCTTGCTTTATCCAATGGGATCATAGTCAACAGGCTTGTCTTCTTTCTTGCTTCTCTTAAGAACACTGTGAAAAACTTCAAGTTAAAAAGCCCCGGCTAACATGTTGGAGAATGAAACAAATAGGACCTAATTACCCCTGCTGTTCCAGCTGAAAGCCAGCCAACCCCAACTGAGTCGCAACTGACAACAGAAACATGAGGACAGCTACCCACCTGAGTCCAGTGAGATCACCAACCTGAATCATCAGGAAGTAAGTAAATGATTGATGTTTTCGGCCACTAAATTATGTGGTGATTTGTTACTTAACAAAAGCTGATAATACACTTTATGTTCTATCTTTATGGAGTGTTCAGTACTGTTTATATATGATTGCATTCCTCTTTGTTCAAAATAGTCCCTCTTCTGGAATTATCCTGGTCTTGCCCTTCTTACCTAGTCTTACTCATTCAATTCCCTACATTTTTTGTGTCTGTTCTTTATATCCTATTTTAATTTTTTTTTTTTTACATTTTATTTATTTTTTATAGACAGAGAGAGGCAGAGCACAAGTGGGGGAGGGGCAGAGAGAGAGGGAGACACAGAATCTGAAGCAGTCTCAGGCTCAGGCTCTGAGCTGTCAGCACAGAGCCTGACGTGGGGCTCAAACTCACAAACCTGGAGATCATGACCTGAGCTGAAGTCGGACATTTAACTAGCAGAGCCACCCAGGCGCCCCTATATCTTATTTAAAAAAAGCCTATCTTAGCTAATTTGTTTTTAACCATACTATAAACATAATAATGTAATAAGAGAAAAAAAGAAATTAATGATTTAAAGCTACTAATAAATATAAGACAAATTAACTATTAAAACTCATTTTAATATAAAATATGAAATATACAGGAAAAATAAATATAATACCCAGAAAATTAAAAACAAAAAAATAATTCCTTTCATATATTATATGTCACTGATATAAAGAATTGAGTAATTATCTGCAAAGTGCTTTTTCACTTAATAATAAATCCTGTAGTATTTTGGACATTAACATATCTATATCTACTTATTTCTTTTTAAAGGAATTCATAGTATTTTATTATATGCATCTCATAATTTATATTTAATAATAATATCTAGGCTATTTCTAGGTTTGTTCCAGCTATGGTTTTGTGGGTATGGTAACTTCCAAGAACTGAAATTATTTTATTAAAAGACCTCTTATTTTGTCATAGAACTTTTTTGCTTTTACCCTGTTCTATTGCAATGGATCACTGAGAGATCTGGCAATTCCTTTACAACAGAGTTTTTATATGAAGTAGGTACTTTACAAATATTTTGAAATTTTGTTGTTAAATGTAAAATCCATTTATAATATGAAATATAATGTAACAACCAGTGATAAAATAGTTTTTCAATTTACTTAAACAAAAATATTTGTTTTAATACATATTATATAACTAGCAGACTAAAATGTATTAGTTGAGATGTGAACTGTATTTTTTCATATGGAGAAAGTTTTTAGTTTCTTAATATGTATTACTTGTACGTGATAATAACAATAAAGTACACCATTTTAATCAGTTCATTTAAAGGAAATAATTTTCTCATTTGGTAATTACATAAAATCATATTATGTTGGGGAACACACACACAAACACACGCACACACAGCACATGTTCTCGTATCATTAATACAGACTTTATAAAAAATTTAATTTCTACACATATAAATTGGTAAAGCTATTGTCTAAGACATAATAGTCACTTTCCTCTTAAGCTCTTGTCTTTAATTTGGTTCCCATTTTCTTTCAAATCTATTTTCTTTTATGTGCTACTACTTTTTGTTTGCTATAATGTAAGTTCTTATAAACAATAAACAAACAAATATTGAATCATACCTATGGTCCATTTATATTCCTTTTGTATTTATAAATACTTTTCTACTTGACTTCATTCAATGGAAATTTGAGTGGGGTAAATACAACACAAAACGATAGGGTAATATACCCCAAATATTCTAGTTATCTTCAAAAAAAGTAAACCTTGAATATAAATATTTGACATAAATACATACTGATATGGTCTGATACAAGTATCAATATGAAGATGAATTTCTTTAGCTTCCTGGCCATTCAAACAAATCCAAATTTAATTACAGGAAATCAACCTGTGTTTGGACAACTGTCTTCCATCATTACAAGTGGTCTATTTTTTCACGTTGCAGTTAGTCATATTACTGCAGCTATTCCTCACTTGTATTATATATTTATTTTATATTTTATTTTATTATTTTATCTTATTTTAATTTATTTTAATTTTATCCTCAAGTAAATTAACATACAGTATAGTCTTGGCTTCAGAAGTAGAACCCAGTGATTCATCTCTTACATATGGCACCCAGTGCTCATCCTGAAGAGTGACCTTTGCTGTGCCTGTCATCCATTTTAACCCATGCCTGTCCCCCATCAACCCTCAGTTTGTTTTCTGTATTTAAGAATCTCTTATGGTTTGCCTCCCTCTGTGTTTGTATCTTCTTTTCTCTTCCCTTCCCCTATGTTCATCTGTTAAGTTTCTCAAATTCCACATATGAGTGAAATCATATGACATCTGTCTTTCTAGTTACATCTATGTTGCTGCAAATGGCAAGATTTCATTATTTTTCACTGCCAAGTAGTATTCCATGGTGTGGAATATACATACATACCACATCTTCTTAATGCATTCATCAGTCGATGGACATTTGGGCTCTTTCCATATTGGCTAATGTTTTTTAGTGCTGCTATAAACATCGGGGTGCATGTGCCCCTTCAAATCAACCTTTTTGTATCCTTTGGATAAATTCCTAGTAGTGTAATTGCTGGGAAGCAGAATAGTTCTATAATTTTTTGAGGAACCTTCACACTGTTTCCCAGAGTGGGTGCACCAGTTTGCATTTCCACCAACAGTGCAATAGGGTTCCTGTTTCTCCACATCCTCACCAATATCTGTTGTTTCCTGAGTTGTTAATTTTAGCCATTCTGACTGGCGTAAAGCGGTATCTTGTGTGGTTTGGATTTATATTTCCCTGATGATGAATGATGTTGAGCATCTTTTCATGTGTCTGTTTGCCATCTGGATGTCTTCTTTGGAAAAAACAGTCTATTCATGTCTTCTTCCCATTCCTTCACTGGATTATTTGTTTTTTGGATGTTGAGTTTGGTAAGTTCTTTATAGATTTTGGATACTAACCCTTTATCCGATATGTCATTTAAAAAAAAAATAGAGAAAATGGGACATTTAGGCAAAACCACTGTATAGAGTTTGGATGTTTTGCCTGATGCTTCTTCCTCCTAAGCAGACCCATCCCAATATTTCATACAATGAAGCTTTTCTGTTTTCTCCCTTCATTCTTCCCACCCCACCTCAACTTCCTCCTTTCTCTAGCTTCTTGGTCTTCCTCCCCACTCTTTCTTCCACTTCTCTTGTCCCCTTCTCCGTCTTCTTTCTCCACTGTGCCTTTTCTTTCCCTCCTCTTCTCCCTTGTAGAAATGGGTATCTGGATAGGCAGGTGGGTATTCAGTGTCATCTATTCATACAAATATACTCTTCAGAGAATAAATGGAATGCTTTTGATCTGAACTTGATCTCTTAGTCATAAAACGAAAACCATCTAACAAATTGCTTGTATTCTATTTGCTATTTTTTTTCATTGTCTCTTTTATATTCCTATAATCAGTGCTTGCAAGATCTTTAGTAGGTAAATTAAGTTTCATTTGCTAAATTGCATTTAAAGAACTTCAAGAAACTGCTTTTTTCCATGAAGGTTTCCAATTATTGTAGAGCAAGAAAACCAGTATTCTTGTGTGTAAAGATGTAATACTTTATAAGATTGTGATATACTATATAATACAGCGTATATGAACATAACCAAACATATAAAACACACAGAACACAATGGCCAGCATATATAATGTATTTGTAGCATTCAGGATTATGTTTAACTATGAGAAACAGACACTCCAGAATGACCATAAACAAAACTCATCTCTCACGTAAACATGTAGATAGATATAGGTTAGCTAAGGAAGGTGCAGCAACTCTGCTCTCAAAAAGCCATCACACATGAAGATAATCTTCTAGTTTGTGGTCTGTCATCCCTAGGGTGTAATCCTTGTCTTCATGGTCCAAGGTAGCAACTAGATGTCAACCCATTACATTAACATTGCATGATGCAGGTTGGAGGAAGGAAAAGAAGAAAAGGACAAAGGGTGCATTGTGTCTATTTTAACAAAGACCCCAAAGCTGTTCACCAAAAACGCCTGCTTTCTTTCCAGCTTCTAAAACTAGTTAGATGGCCATACATGTCTTCACAAAAAACAAACAAACAAAAAAACAAAACAAAACAAAACAAAAAAACAACTGGAAATACAGTCTCATTATGAGAAACTAAATGCAGAACTAAGATTTGAGGTTCTATTACTGTAAGGAAGAGTGATGGCAGATATGACTGGGATTGTTGGTAGATATTACTATAGTATTTACTAAATGATGCTAATTATTATTTATTTTATAACCTGAGAATGAGTTTTTGGGTAACATTATAAGATTGTAGAGCAAATTCTACGTATTAAAGCTTCCTTCTAGTCCAATTCTGGAAGGAGATATTCTGAAACTTCTATAAGTACCTGTACATAAAATAGATATGTTTTCATCTGTACTGGAAATTCATTTGATTTCACTAAGAGTTTATCCTTTCTTTCATGTAAAGTATAAATATTAAAATTAATTTGGAATATATACACGATAAATGGCTCACTGCAAGGTTTTCAAAGAATGCAAGAGAGAGAGAGAGAGAGAGATCTAGAAAACCATCACAATTATGTCATGTGCAAAATAACAAAGCTGTTTACAGCCAACTAACTGATGTGACTAAATCTATTATGATATAATAGTGTGTGTATATACATATATTTTCAGTTAAATTATTTGAACACTTACTATGTGCTGGGCCCTGAGTCAAGCACTCCACAAGCCTTATAACATGAGCAGATAAAGAGACTAAGGTAAAGAACAATGGAAAGCTTGGAAGTCCAATGCAGGAGGGTGACTAGCTGGGTGATCCAAGTCTGTCTTGATTTTAAAGCATTTTCTTCTCTCCTCTAGCAAATCCACTTACCAGACTTAATGAAATCCCTTAGTAAGCTGAAAGAATAACCTTCCTTTAGGAATATGTTGGCAATTCCAAATTTATCTCAAAGCAAAATCACAGGTTCTTCAAGACTCCAAAATGTCCTTTTGAACCTTACACCATTTTGTCACATTATATCTTGACTGAAATTCAAGAACAGACCAACCTATTATCAATCCTCATATAAAACATCTTTATTATAATTCTGAAACTACTAATTTGCCTTGTTTGACCGCAAATTTTCTTTCTGTGAATCAATATCCTACCTTTTTCTAAGTGTTTTAAACTCACCCTCCAAGGAAAACTTTATTGAAAAAAAATAATATTAGATATAACTAGTTTTGCACACCTTTCTATAATGCTTAGAATTTTATTATTTTTCTTTTCTGTTGCTCCTGTCAGTACTATTCTATTATTTATTTTCATTGTAGTAATGTGTAAATCTAGCATTGTAGTCTGATTCAGTTAACAGTCCAGAAACTAAACATAAGTTTATTAGAGCAATGCAACAAAAACAATTTCTACAGAGATTACTCTTTTTTTTTTCTTTTTTTGAAGTAAAGATACCTAATGCCAAGTTCTCCAGATTGGGATCTACTTAATTTTGGCTATACGAAGTTCTTATGATAAATTTGCAAGTTACTAGGTTGTATCTGTGACATTGAAAGTCAATGTATAATTAATTGGCCTGCTCAAAGTCATAACAGCTTTGAATGAGAGATGAAGAGTATCCAATTAATACTGATGGCCAAATAATGAGATATTAAATACTGAGAGACACTAATTAGAACTCAATGCAAAGATACTTCCAGAATTATCCCAGAGTAATGTACTGGTTACAGTACCTACCATTTATCATGATCAAGACTGACTATTTTTACACTGGTCTTTTACATAGCCTCAAAATCTTTTTACTACTTAAGAAAATACTTTAAATACTTTCAATCCTAGTATAGACGTGATGTTCTGCTAAATTAATTTGTTAGAAGTAATCTCCCACTGACTTCTAGTGTACTCTTTTCATGCTCCAGAAAGCTTCGGCTTTCTGAGGTGTTCAGATTAATAGTGCTCCCAGTAATAACGGTGATCACCAAAACCTCACGAAGATCTCTTGAACTTCATGGCTCATAGCAGAGAGATAAAATATTTTTCAGTGATACATCTCTCAGGTAAAGAAAAACAGGACACTCATGGCTAACTTCTTCAAATTAAAGAGAAAAAAAGAAATGTATCATTACACATAAATATCAGGGTTTGGGAAAATTCACTTGGAAAATGACTAAGACTTCACACCCATTTGAGTAGACTGAAATAAAAAATTCATGGGAAGATTTTAAAAGTCCAGTTTTACTTAACTAGCATTTTTCCTTCTCATTTTTTTCTGAGTGAAGCAGTTATTGAAGATCAACGGTAAGACTACAGCTGTCTCTTCTCCTATCTTCTATCGCCTATGTTAGCTCTGAATAGGTACGCTGCAACAAACTGTTACCAAGCAATTGAGAATCTGTACCTGGACTAAGTGGCTGCCACACAGTAGAAATAATGGCAAATGGAATTGTTTACCATTGTACATAATGCAGCAGCCAACAACGATTTGGTTTTGTGCTCATTGCCTACCAAGAAGCTAAATTTAGGGACTGTTTTTTTTTTTGTTTTTTTGCTTTTTGTTGTTTTCTTGGCAAGTGGCTCACTTCCAAGCTCCTGTATGTTAAGCATTCTTTAGATGTTTATTTGTAGTATGTTGATTTTAAGTAAGAGAGAGTAAAAAGTAAATATTTGCCTGGCATATGACAACATGACCTATTTATAATAACACATATGAACATATGATATTAAGAAAGATTCCTATGCCTGCAGTGGCCTCAGAATCATAGTTACTATAGTCTCCATGGTTTTGCCTTTTTCCAGAGTGTCATCTTAGTAGAAACATACAGCAGTGTGAAGTCTTTTCAGAGTGGCCTCTTCCATTTGGTAATAATATGTGTCTAGATTTCTTCCATGTCTTTTCATGACTTGATAGCTCATTTATTTTCAGCCTTAATATTCCACTATATGAAAGTACCACAGTTTATTTATCCATTCACATACTTATGGATATCTTGGCTGCTTCCCTATTTTGATAATTATCAATAAGGCTGCCCTAAACACCTGTGTTCAGGTTTTTGTGTGTGTATATAAGTTTTTAACACTTTGGGACAAATATCAAGGAATATGATTGCTGGATCATAACATAAGTCTGTTTACTTTTGTGAGAAATTGCCAAACTGTCTTTCAAGTGACTGTGCCATTTTGCATTGCCACCAGCAATGAATGAGACTTTTTGTTGTTCCATATCCATACCAGAATTTGGTGTTGTCTGTGTTCCAATTTTTAGCCATTCTAGTAGGTACATAGTGGTATGTCATTGCTGTTTTAATTGATTGCATTTCCAAAAATATTTGGAAAGATAAAAGATGCTTAACAAATAATTTACATTTTACACTTTCTAATACTGAGAAAATATTTTTTATTGTTTTTGATATCCCTTATATTGGTCCCTAATCTTATGCTTAAATTTATTCTCCGATTCTTTTCTTTTTATACTCTTCTTGATTAATTTTGTTTTGAATTGAGGCCTAGACCTTAAGTAAACCCACGTTTTCATCCTCTGTTCAATATTTTTTTTCTTCATAATCACAAACTCAAATTTCATTCATTATCATTCTGCTATATGTTTGTGTAATCACTCATTAATTCCACACACATTTATTCAACGCCCAGGTAGTACCTGATACAATTGTTGTACTGGAAATATTAAAGCTTGTATGAACGCATCCTTTGCTTCAGGAATTTACAACCTGATGTATTCAACAGATATGTAAATGAAAAATCACAATACAATATGATAAGTAGTATGACTGTAAAATTTTTAAATAAAAATAACATTTATTAATCCCCTACCATGTCACAAAATCTGTAGAGTATTAATAAATATATTTTAAGTTTCACAACAAAACTATAAAATAAGCTTAATTTATTTAAGAAAACTAAGTACCTTCCCAAGGAAACTCAAAACATACTAAATGGTCAGGAATTCAAATGCAGACAGTCCGGCCATGGTGCAGGTATGCTTCAACTAATTGCACACACACATTTTACCTTTTGGAACTGATTTTTGAAATTCAAATGGAAACTGAGTTGTGGCATGAGTATGAAAACTCCGAATTCAGAATCATAACCTTTGAAGCCTAAAATGAAGTTTATTTATTTTTAAATATTTATTTATTTTGAGAGAGGGAAAGAGCAGAGAGCACAGCAAGGGCGGGGGGGGGGGGGGGAGAGAGAGAGAGAGAGAGAGAGAGAGAGAGAGAGGGAGAATCCCAAGCAGGCTCCCAGCTGTCAGCATGAATCCTGACATGGGGCTCAATCTCATGAACCATGAGATCATGATCTGAGCTGAAACCAAGAGTCAAACACTTAACCGACTGAGCCACCAGCTGCCCCTAAAATGAAATGTAAACAATATGCAGGAAGCTGTTGTATATATTGTATATATTGTAAAGGAATCTATTTCGCCTACTAGACTATGCATTCTATATATATTCTGAGTCTTTCTCATCACTAATTTCTTCTTATGGCTAGAAGTATATCCACCCCTAGAAACACCAATTATTCTTTACACTAAGAATGCACTAAATGTCTCTCAAAGGTCCACAGAAATTGAAGGTGCATCAGAAATGACTCCACATCTATGTATAAGGCTATTCAGAATATACAATCTTTATGAAATGTTAAGATTTGTTCAAATATGGACATATTAGATAGAATTTGGGGAAATGATGGTGAGAAGAAAGAAAAGACAAAATCAAATCACATGAGGGAAATTAATTTTTCCCTCAAATAATTATAGCCTGAGTCTCTTCAAGTTCCATGTTTACTGGGAATTTCTCTCCATATATTTTCTCTCCATATGTAGACATCATATCAACATTTAAAAATATATACCTAATACAAATTTCCTCCTCCATTTTAATTTCCTTTCTAGACTTAAATTGACCCCCTTTTCCATTGACTTGCTGAATATTTCCATTTGGGTATGTTACAGGAGCATTAAATAAAATATATTCAAAATACACCTCATCATCTTACTCCCTAAATGGTCTTTTACCTCTACTCTTCTCAGTTAAGTAGGATAATCATCAACAAAATCTATCATAATGTGTTCTCATAGTCCTTGCATCTTGACATTATGTTAGCTATATAATATCATGGATTGTATATAATGTCACTGAACAGAAGATTTATTATCTAAGCTTATTCACATTCTTAATTCCATTGCCCACCTTAAAATTACATATTTCATGACTGTAAATATCACTGGGGTTTTGGAAATTCTATTTGGAGAACTCCATGATGGGAACTACATTACTAAGAAAATCATTGGAGAAGGTAGAAGGAGAAAAAGAAGAGAAGGGAAAGGGGAGGAAGAAAGAAAGAGGCTATGGGAAGAAGCAGGGAGGGGTGGGGAATGAGTAGGAGGAGGGAAAGAAAAAACAGAAGAAACGAAAAAGAAAGGTATTCTATAGTTGCAAAAGTTTAGGGGAAAAAGTCTTAGGTTGTTCTCCAAGTTTTGTAATACCCAAGATTCCAATATACACAGTGCCAATAAGTTTTTACCTTAAATGTACCCAAGATTCCAATAATTCTTAGCACATAGAAATTTATCTTTGTCAAAACTAGCTTTTCCAAATATGTTGGAACATAAAAATAATCTTTTTTTTTTCTTTTCTCATAAAGATTACTTAATGGAACATTTGTTTGGGATTGATGATAGCTCAATCCCTAAATTATTTGTGTGTTTATTATCCCATAATTTTTTAAGGCCAGTAAAATCCCTCTGAATGTCTAGTAACTAGCAGAGTGAATGGCAAATAAGATGTACCCGCCTTCACATAGAAATGTCTTAACATTGATTCTAAGCTAAATTCAAAATTTGCTTCCTCCTGAAACCTTTTCCAGATCCATCAGACCTACTCAGGCCTCCAGTCTCATACACTTTCATTAGACTTTGTACTTTCTTTCCAGAGTCTCTTTCATAATTTTAATTGAACAATTAACTATAGTATCATTAGCATCATTTTTCCCTAAAGATACCAATTCTGACAAAATGATCATTGTATCCCCAGCACTTAGCACAGTTCACAGGATTTAGCAGATGGTTATTATATATATTATATATATTATATATATATTATATATAATATATATATTATATATATATATTACTGACTGAATAGAGACATTGAAGCTCTGAGAGTTGACATGACTGTCTTCAACAGATCTAAATTAACAAGTTTAAGCAAGAGTCCAGATCTAAAACATAGCTCACAGTTCTTTAGTCTAGACTTACATTTTTCAATATAGTAACTGCAAGGCACTTCTGACTATCTGAACCTGAATTTAAATTAAATGAAATATAATTAAAATTTGGGGGCCTTATTCACACTAGCCACATTTCAAATGCTCAATGTCTTATGTGGCCAATGACTAGCATACTGGACCGTGCAGAAGAATTTTTCAATCTTTGCAGAAAATTCTACCAGATAGCATTGCTCATACTAGATTTTATCAAACAGAGTTTTTTACTAGGTGAAAAAAAACCTAGTAAATTACTTCTCTCTTGAAACTGAAATATTAATCACATCTACCATATTATTGTATCTAGCTAGGGATTCTTTACTCTCAAAAGAGTTATTATTTTTAAAAATCCACAAAAAGCTCAACAATAACATTTGAGAAGTAAATTTAAATCCAGCAGTCTTACTATTTACTTAAAAATAGTATAAATATGGTAATGTGAAAAAAGACAATGAACCTCTGATTTATCTATGCTGATGACAGACAGAAATAAATTAGGTTCATTTTGATAGGAGAGATTTAATTAAGACAAATAATTTGACACTGCTTATGTCTACAAAGCACAGTGTAAATTGAGGATCAGGCTAATTTGATGACCATGAATAAGCTAATAAAAGAAAGGATAAAAAAAAAATAAACTATTACCTCCAATATCAATTTGGGATATAGAAGTTGACTCTATCTGGTTAATACAATTATTAATTTGTAGAGTTAAAGCCAAGGATGTTCGGACAGTTAAAATGTATATTATTCAGAAATAAAAACTGACTCCTTACTTTGGCAAAATACATAAATAATGGGAAAATATTACTCTTTACATTTAAGATATACCTTAAAATTCATTGTTTCGAGAAAATGTTTACCAAATTCAAAACCACTAAATAACATTTAAAAAAAATTGTTGTAATTTGGAAATGTAATGTGGAAATGGGTCAAAATGGGTTTGGTGTATTTAGTGAATGATTCAGGATGGAAAAAAAAAAAACCCAGCAATTTTATCAATTTACATATTACCAAATTGAGAATTTCTTTGACATTTCAAAACTATCAACCTCAATGGAAGCAAAAGACATTTCTCTTTCAAAATACAAAGGCCTCATCCCAATAGATCTCAAGGACACCCAAGTCCGGATCCTATTGAGAGTGTTCTTGGAAATTTACCTTGTAATGTCCTTTCAGAAAATAACCACACAGAAAATCTGAGGTAGTTATCAACTGCACACATCAAATAAGCATGTGGAAAAATGGGCAGTCTCCAAAATAAAAAGGGTGGTGAACAGAATGTTAAAAATATCGTGAAAAAGTCTAACATTTTCTGAGTTTTCTGAAAGAATGTGATGTTCTTACATGTGACCTGAATCAAGCAGTATCATCTGGGTGCTTCTAGGGAGCTTGAAGATTCTCTTTACTAATGAACATGTGCCGATTTTAATGTGATGAGGGAGCGTTATGAAGACAACTAATTTCTTGTATTCTTTTCCTGTATAAATTTGCATTAAAACTGTCACCATTGAGACAACAGAAAAAGAACAATTATCATCGCTGACCTCATCATCATAGTACTGATGAGAACCAACTCTGCTTAGAAGTTAAAACCCACAAGAGGGAGCAAAATGTGCCATGATGAGATCCATCACTTTGGCCTTTAGGTTATTTTGAGCTGAAGGCAATGAAGACCCAGCAGACTCAGGACAAACTTTTTACCTCTCCTTTAATTGCCTAAAAGGATTTAGATAGGGAGCCTGTACCAGGAAGACAGTTATAAACAGAGATAATTTTATTTATAAGACTTATCTGTATGGCATGGTACACCTCTGTTTACCAAGCATTTCCTCTTCTCATCTTCACCTGAATAGTCTTCTTCTTCTTTGAAGTTCCAGACCTTTACTTTCTCCTCCTTAGCTCAAGACTGTACATAAGCCCCAACTGCCTGATTGCCTTTGAGTTTTTATGTCTTTGTGGGCTCCCCCCTCTATATGTACATCATTAACTTTTTTCTCTCCTATTGTTCTGTCTTATGTCAGTTTAATTATTACACCAGCTAGTAAATGTAGAATGGAAGAAGGGAAAAGTTTTTTGCCCCTAGATCTATGTCAGAGAGAAGAGGAATTTGTGTCTGATGTTCATCCTTACGGATATAAGACTGGGTTCTTAAAATTAGGCTAGTATAATGGAAAGTAGCAGAGGACACGTGTAGAAAGGTGTGCCATTGAAGTATGCGTAGCATGGAACAGAAAGCAAATTTAAAAAGTTTTGTGCATGGGATTCTTCCAGGCTGTACAAATAATAGAAAAAGCTCGATAAAGAAGTGGGAACTGAGTTGTTCCTTGAACTATAATAAAGGAGAAATTTAAAATGCGAATTAACGTGCAGGAAGATGTATGTTTGATCTGGATTTACTGACTGTTAAAGCAAAATGCTGGAACAGATATTCTCCACAATTAATTATGATAGCCACAGTCCATTTAAAATGGGAAATCATTATCCTTTTGAACCTCCTCTATCATCCAAGTCTATTCTAGTCTCTAAGTTTGTATTAGTTCCCCACTGCCACTGTAACAAATTACCACCAACAGGGTTTTTAAAACAACATCAATATATTACCTTACAGTTCTAGAGGTCAGAATTCCAAAATCAGTTTCACTGGACTAAAATCAATGTATCATCAGAAACACGTTCCTTCTGGATTCTCTAGAGGCAAACGACTTTCAGCCTTTAGAAAGATTGCCCTTTTTCCTTGGCTTGTGTCCCTGTTTTACCCTAACCTCTGTTTCCATCCTCACATCACCTTGGACTCTGACACTCTGCCTCCCTCTTATAAGGACCTTTGTGATTATATCTGGTCATCCTGGATAACCCAGGATAATCTTTCTATTTCAATATCCTTAGATTAATCACATCTGCAAAGTGCCTTTTCCCATGTAAGGTAAAATATGCCTTATTTTATAACACAACTATATATGGTGGATCTACATTCACTCTGTGAATGATTTGATAATATCTGGTATCTGCTCCAAAGTATATTTGTAAATATTTGTGAATATATACACATATATTTAATTATTCTGCTTTTGTTTTTAAATTTGAAAAAAAAACAACTCCCTTGCTTGATAGCAACTCCTTTGCTGGAGGGCTAGTTTTAAAGCTAAGAAGCTGATTTATCTATCTGAAAGTATTTTCTAGAGGTGAATCATATAACCTTTCATTGATGACACTTTTTTTTCTTGGTATGAACCAAATATATAATTGCTAGAATAAAAGGAATGTGGCAATAACCTGGAGGTCATGAGCTTGAAAATCTACAGAAATGCTTAAAATATGTTTTACATTATTCTACTGTTTTAATTGTGGATTTTGACTGCTTAATCTAAAACTAAGCCAATGGTCTTATTTTGTAAAATATTCCCTTCTCATTATTCCAACTGAACATTCATTGAATTAACATTTTTTTTTTTACTGTCCTCCATTTACTACAAGCACACACATAATAGTAAAATCATAATATAGTTATATATTGTACATTTCATTATTTTCATTCTAATGAAACCCAGAATAATGAGGAAAGGGGATTTTAAAGAAATATAAATACCCCAATGCCCCCATTTTGTGATCTTGTCCAGTAAAAGGTTATTTTATTTTTACAACTGTTCAAGTATTGACATACAAGATGAAGCAAGACGCCACAAGAAATGCTACCTACACTGTGGATAGTGAAGGTTATGTGCATGTGGTAGGATTTAATCTCTTTGAGAGTAGGGATTCAGGAAACCTTAATTGCATATGGCGGCAGTAATTATGTGGTCATTGGCATGTGTACAGTTCAGACATTGTACAGACATTGAAGGAATTCAGTATAAAACACTATGAACATTTCAGCATGGTGTCAGAATCGATGGCATAGCTTGGAGCCCAGAAACTAGATGTGATTCATTGCCTCCAATAATCAAATTTTGTACTTCAGCTGCTGATATGAAAATAAGGTTATTGACTTCAGATCTTCAAGACAAAAATGAATACAAGGTTTTAGAGGGCCATTCAGATTTCGTTAATGGTTTGGTGTTTGAGCCCAAAGATAGCCAAGAAATTGCAAGTGTGAGTGATGATCATACCTCAGGATTTGGAAGTTGGAAGGAATGCAGACAACTCATTTTGTTCTTCGTTCCCCTGGAATGAATGTGTGCTGGCATCCTAAGGAACGTTTAAGCTGATGGTTGCAGAGAAGGGGACAAGCCGGTTTTATGATCTTTCAGCTCAACAGGCTATCTTATCTCTTGAATTGAACAGATGCCATTAATGCCAGCCCACTGGTGCTTCAAAAACACCTTCAAAGTTGGAGCTGTTTCAGGAAATGACTGGTTAATTTGGGATATTACTCGAACCAGTTATCCTCAAGATAAGAGACCTGTCCACATGGATCAAGCCTGCCTATTCAGGTGGTCTACAGTTAATGAGAACTCGTTTGCAACCACTGGTTATCCTGGTAAAATGGCAAGCCAGTTTCAAATTCATCACTTAGGACACCCTCAGTCTGTCCTCGTTGGTTCTGTAGTCAGTAGATCTGGCTTTTCCTGGAATAGAATTCTCTCACTGTGTGCCATTGGAGGATGGCACAAGTTGTTGTTTTGGGTAACTGGAATGTAAAACAAATTTTCTGTGTACCTTAGTCCACAGACTTTGTATTTTTAATACATACTTTGGAGAACTCCCTATTTTTATGTCAAATATACTGTAAGCTCTAGAAATGTCCCAATTGTTGCTTTTGTTAACTAAAATGTTAATGGTTTGATAAAAAAGAAAAAAAGAAATATAAACAACAGAATATCCACATATTAATATCAAAACATGGATGTTTATCACTGCTTCAATAAAAACCAACTGTCTTAAAAATTTGTTTCCTAAAATATTTTAATTCACTATTTGATACTTCTGGAATATAATCAGCAGATTAGTATAAATGATGATGTCTATCCCTTGATTTAAGATTCTAAGAAAATCAGTTTGTCTCCCATAGTGAAAGAAATCACAGATACTCTGAAAAAGGATGATTTATTATAGCTGTGGTTAAACTCAGGATCCCATTGTAAAAAACAATACTGAAAACTCAAACATTTTATATAATCAGGAAAATTGTGGGAAAAATGGTTCATATAATAGACTCCAAAATTAGTTTTTTTAATTTTTGATAATTTATTCAAAGTTAAGGCAGTTAGTTAATAGATGGCATTAAAATCCTGGCTTGTTGAAAAAAAAATTATGGTCCAACTATAACTTCAAAAGTCAGTGACTGCCTTCCCCCCCCCCCTTTTTTTTATTTTTGCAATTTTCCTGTGTATGTCTTTTTAGAGAATCAGGACAATTTTCTTCTGGCTTTCTAACTATGATTTCAAACTCAAGTAATTATGTTGTGCTTTCCATGATTCCTTCTGGCTTTCTAACTATGATTTCAAACTCAAGTAATTATGTTGTGTTTTTCATGATTCCAAGTATAATTTTAGTTGTAAAATGTCTACTTATTAAATATTCTTGTAGCAAAATAATTACATAGTAAAGAAAAGCAACTCAAACACCAAAAAAGAAATGATGAATTATTGCTTCCAACAACTAAGTAGTACTCCTATCTCATTGTATACATTTTTGGAGAATGGAATTTCTACAAAAGTGAGGTCTGAAGTTTTCATCCATGTGTGAGGAGTCTGAGAATGACTGGAACAGGGGACACAGACATGGCTTTACTTATAGCTGTTAGCAATAAAAACTTTAAATGTTTGGTTCCTGGATGTAAAGAGAGGAAATGCAAGAGATATTTTTCTCCAAGGAAGTCTAAAAACACGAGGAGTTATTTTATAAAATAGGATCCTAAGTGACAAACTGAGTGGCTATATTTAAAATGCCACTTTCATAGTATGTTACTCATGATTACATTATTATATTTATTCATTAAATTATAAAAGACTTTTCAGTAGAGAAAATAACACTGGTGAATGAAAGGAAGGTACACAAAATAATCTATAATATACTACCTTCTGGTTCTGATTTTGTTTACCTTTCCTACCCATTTTTTCAACTTTGGCCCCCTCATTGCTTTCTTTTCCTTTTATGTATTTGCATTATTAAAAGGCAAAATGAATAGTATGAGGCACAGATATGACTGAGGTCTCAGTGACTTCTATTTACATCCAATTGTGACACAAGATAATTTCTGTGATATTCCTGCATTTCATTCTCTTAATATTGCTTTGATTATGTGTGGGTATAATCAGGCTTCTCAGTTTAAGGCTACACTCCATTTGTAGCCATCTACTTGGAGAGGATAATGAGATTTATCCACAGTGAATCAGTGAATCAGAGTCTTGAGAATGGATAAGGAGTCTAGAGTCTAATCATAGGTCATCTTTGACTGGAAAGGGTTGAGAGCTGAAGGGAAATCAGTGTCCTATTCAAGGTGTAAAGAACACCTCTGGTTCCAAACTTGAGTATGTATATTGTAAGTGAATTATCAGTGCGATCATTTTACGTCAGTTGTGATGTAAACAATCCCAACACAAATTATTGATCAACACTGTGTAGTTTAGACAGCATATTGAATGCTTTAGTGATAGTATAAGTAGTACACAGGCCAACTTTCATTCAAATTCAATTAAACATTATTTGTGGACCTCTTCACTGCTGACATAATGCTCATGTGTTCAAAAGCAGATTTAGTGAAAAAGTGCTATGTTAGACAGCTTGTATGCGTATCTATAGGAGCAATCTTATTCGAAACAGAAGTCTAGATAAAGATTATCGCTGAATTTGAAATGATTTTCTTATGATTTGTTTCCTACTCATTGACTTTCTATTCAGCCTAACACACCAACACAAAATTTCACTAGGCTATACATTTATGAATTATCTTGCGGGGAAGGTTCAAGGCAGCCTTAATAATTAATAAGTAACTGTTGAAGATGAGGCTTAGGCTGTCACATGTAAAATGAGCCCATAGTGACTTGTGAAATCCTAAAACTATCATGAAAATAAAAAGTAGCACCAATTATGTGTACAAGTTGATACTTAAGAGGTTTCATATGACAGTTTTCAAATAAATAGCATATTGTGAATGTAAGACAAGTAGGCTTAGAGATTTATTAATCAATTCAATTTCCATAACATGAACCAGAAAATGTAAAGGGATTTAATTCCATGCTGTATTTGATTTAAAATATATTTTCAAATTATCAAACTCCATGATACAAATACATTAGAATAACACAAATATATTTATCCCACTCAGGTTATATACATTAATCCATTGTTATTAGGGAAAAAATGTAACTTGTTTAACTAGTACGAGTTAAATAGATATGAGCCATCAACTGAGGGATTTGAAATTATATTCCAGATCTGGTTTTGGTTCTAAAGGCTCTTCATTTTCAGAGATAACAAACTTCCTTTTCCTGACACATACACATACACATATATGTACATTCATATACATGTATACTATATATGTATGCATGTGTGTTTTAAATGCAAGCCAGAACTTTGGCATATACAAAAGAAAGAGGTAAGGTTTTAATGATTTCAAGAAAGTGTAGAATAATGATGGTATTGAACTGCTTTTCACTTTCAAACCAAATTAGAAGCCGTAGGAAATAAAATAATGATAATGGGGCTCTTTAATTAAAATAACCAATTAAAATCATACAACTACCAAGAGGAAAAAATATATAGTAAAAATGATACGAATCTGTAATATCTTAAATTGAGTTTACTTTGGAATGCCACTGAAACTCAAATATAATATGATTTTCCAGGCAGTGATTTTGCTGTGAATATGCATGCATGCGTGTACAAACACACACACACACACACACACACACACACACACACACACAGTGAATGAATGAATGCTGAGGCTGAATAAACAGGATGACCAAACTACACACACAAAGGACATAATAAAAATACAACTCTCTTCTCTCCCCACCCCAACACCCACTTTACCCAAGTAAGCTATTCTGTGGAATTCATCCTTTCCTTCTCCCTGGACGAAATCTAGGGCATGGAACAAGGAATATTCTGATCACAGTTAGATAATTAAAACCTGTGCTTAATCTAGTCAACAGAAGACTTTAGTTCAGTCTTTAGTTCAGTCAATTTTTATAACTGATATATCCTGTCATGTGTAAAAACAAATATATATAAAAAAAAAAAACTGCAGCCTTTTCCTTCCTACATCCAAATATCCCTCACCACCTCCAAAGACAGAAAAAGGATGAAACCTGGAGGAGAGATGAATGAAGGGCAGGAAAGCTGTACTTTCGCGCCATCGTGGTGATCGAGCATCCGTACCCTTTGGGCATGAATGCTCTATGAAGGTCGGCCTTTCTTTCAGGTGGCGCTGTGTCAATTCCTTATCGCTCCCCCCTCAATCCTAAAATCACCTGGGTATCCTACCTGAAGTTTCTTCTACATAGACAGACGTGTTCTTTCACAGACAAATTGGTGGGCTACCTACATGTCATTTGTAAGCTGCGTAGCATCCCAGGGTTTACTTCTAGCTTCCTTCCCCTGACATCACCTAGCCTTCCTCGAATGACCCAGGGTGTCTCTCTCTAAGGTTCCCTGAAAAATACTCACCCATCCTCTGTTATAAGAAATGCTGGACAAGCAGGAAGTCCCCACTCAAGCAACTTCTATTCATTCTGTCCATGCAACAATTGCCAGTCCTAAACTCTCAGCCTGTGGAATGCATGACATATCTCTTGTGCCCTTGAAGTTCAGGAGATATATGCCAGTTCTCCGAACAGACACATCAACACCACTCTCCCTGAGTTTGTGGGTCTAAAATGAACTGAAGCACTTCCAAAAAATCCTCTCTGGATCTCAAACTCTGTGACTACTTCAATATTGAATCTTCTATAACTTCCAAAGGGTAAAGTGCCAAGTTTCAAAACCAGTATCTTATGAATACTTTTGATAGCACTGTCTGGGGTGGTATTTGAGAACATGTGGATAACTGATTTACATTATCTTCAACCAAAAATGAGATTGAAAAGCCTCCTCTTTAACACCTGTTCAGCTCCTTTGTAGTTTATCTGTATGTAGCTTGGGCAGAATATTTATAAGCAAATATAAAAATTAAAAGATAGGAAGGTTTCCTTCTTATATAGAAAAGTTCTTACCTAGAAGGAACCCACAAAGAATCAAACATTGCACATGGTGTGTAGGTAAGCAACACCAGAAATAAACCTTTGGATTTGCTGAATACAGCCATGTTCATGCAATGGGTTGATTTATCTCTTCAAATTATATATTTTTCAAAATCACTTGTACTCAAATAATGACCATCTACGACATACCCTTAATATGCATATATTTGAAATTTGAAAGTATTCTTCAAGTTTTAATCATGGAATATGAAGATTTAATAATGTAACTTCTTAGGTCTAACCAGATTAAAATATAAATAACCAATCAATTGAAATAACCAATTTCCATTTCTGAGAGCTATCACTAAGATAAATGTTCTTTCTGCCTAATAAGTGTGTTCCCTATCAATAATGCTAACCACAAACATACATATGAGAAATTCCTTCCTTGCATTAGCATGTAGTTTCCAACATGTACTCTTTTATACTGCAAAGGAATGTTTATTCTCTTATATTACTGAACACAGTAATTATGAGATAGAAGGCTATGTTCTTCTTGCATAAGGCCCTAATTCCAGAGGTTTAGCTAAGTTTTTAGGTGTTGTTTCCCTATCCATAGACTACTCTTCTTTTTTTTTTAATTTTTGTTATTAATGTTTAATTTATTTTTGAGATAGAGAGAGACAGATGTGAGTAGGTGAGGGGCAGAGACAGAGGGAGACAAGGAATCCAAAGCAGGCTCCAGGCCCCGAGCTGTCAGCACAGAGCCCAACGTGGGGCTCGAACCCACGAACTGCTAGATCATGACCTGAATGAAGTCTGATGCTTAACCAACTGAGCCACCCAGGCGCCCCATAGACTACTCTTCTGTATTCAACTTGTTCCAAATACGCTTCGTTACACAATTCTCTACAGTTAATTATTTAGACAAGTTACTCTAGTATGATTTGGTTAGTTTTGTCAATGGAGACATACTGACAGAAAGATCTAAAGAATAATTGTAAAGAACAACTTTTCACTCATTCGGTAACAACACCAAGACCTGTAAAATAAAGTACAAATGAATATATAGTAACAAGCTTCATACATGGCAAATGTCATCTCATTTTAAAAATCCTGAATGGATATATAAAATTCTGATATATTTAATAAGGGGAGATATGGACACAGGAAGGAAACTTATTTGTGTATTAAAAAATAAATATTGGGTGAAACCACATGTATAGGGACCAGTTCTAAAATTATGAGCTAGTACCTGTAGATATATGAGTGATCTTTTAATAAATTACTTTTCTATTTGGTTTCCTTAATCATTAGAAAGTTCTTTTGAGATAACTCTTTATGATTGGCTAGCAAATGAAAACTATTGCCTTTTGTCAATTTTCCTCGTATTTTCCAACTTTTGAAGGCAAATTAAACAAAATTAAACAGGACAACAAGAACGTATTTGAGAAATAAACTTGCAGAAGATGGCGGTGTAGGAGGACGCTGGGCTCACCGCGCCTCCTGATCACTTACATTCCACCTACACCTGCCTAAATAACCCAGAAAACCATCAGAGGATTAGCAGAACAGAGTCTCCGGAGCCAAGCGCAGACGAGAGGCCCACGGAAGAGGGTAGGAAGGGCAGAGAGGTGGTGCACGCTCCACGGACTGGCGAGGGAGCCGGGGCGGAGGGGCGGCCCGCGGGCCAAGCAGAGCCCCCGAGTCTGGCTGGCAAAAGCAGAGGGGCCAGACCGAGTGTGTTCCCACAGCAAGCAGGAGTTGACATCTGGAAGGTTATAAGCTAACAGCTCTGCTCGGAGAATGGGAGGGCTGGAGGACGACAGGAGGGAGAGTTGTTGAGCCCAAGATGACAGAGTTCAGCTTGGCAGGGAACAAAGGCGCTCGCCAGCGCCATCTCCCTCACCCATCCCCCAGCCAAAATCCCAAAGGGAACCGGTTCCTGCCAGGGAACTTGCTTGCACCGCACAAACACCCAAAGCTGTGCTTCTGCGGATCCACCCCTGCGGTGGGTCTGAGTCCCTCCCCGAGCCACAGCCCCCTCCCGAAGCTGATCTCTGAAGGAAAAGCAAGCTGAGCCTGCCCCTCCCGCCCCCGTGCACCCCGCCGATCCACCCCAGCTAATACGCCAGATCCCCAGCACCACGAGCCTGGCAGTGTGTAAGTAGCCCAGATGTGCCACGCCACCCCACAGTGAATCCCACCCCTAGGACCGGGGAAGAGAAGGCACACACCAGTCTGACTGTGGCCCCAGCGGTGGGCTGGGGGCAGACATCAGGTCTGACTGCAGCCCCGCCCACCAACGCAAGTTATTCAAGACAGCACAGGGGAAGTGCCCCACATTCCCACACCACTCCAGGGACTAGCCAAAATGACAAAAGGGAAGAATTCCCCTCAGAAAAAACGGCCAGGAAATAACAACAGCTAACAAACTGATCAAAAATGATTTAAACAATATAACAGAAAGTGAATTTAGAATAATAGTCAAAAAATTAATCGCTGGTCTTGAAAACAGTATAAAGGACAGCAGAGAATCTCTTGCTACAGAGATCAAGGGACTAAGGAACAGCCAGGAGGAGGTAAAAAATGCTATCACTGAGCTGCAAATTAAAATGGAGACAACTACGGCTCGGATTGAAGAGGCAGAGGAGAGAATAGGTGAACTAGAAGATAAAATTATGGAAAAAGAAGAAGCTGAGAAAAAGAGAGATAAAAAAATCCAGGAGTATGAGGGGAAAATTAGAGAACTAAGTGATGCACTAAAGAGAAATAATCTATGCATAATTGGTATTCCAGAGGAGGAAGAGAGAGGAAAAGGTGCTGAAGGTGTACTTGAAGAAATAATAGCTGAGAACTTCCCAGATCTGGGGAAGGAAAAAGGCAATGAAATCCAAGAGGTACAGAGAACTCCCTTCAGACGTAACTTGAATCGATCTTCTGCACGACATATCATAGTGAAACTGGCAAAATACAAGGATAAAGAGAAAATTCTGAAAGCAGCTAGGGATAAAGGTGCTCTAACATATAAAGGGAGACCTATAAGACTCGTGACTGATCTCTCTACTGAAACTTGGCAGGCCAGAAAGGAATGGCAGGAGATCTTCAATGGATGAACTGAAAAAATATGCAGCCGAGAATCCTTTATCCAGCAAGTATGTCATTTAGAACAGAAGGAGAGATAAAGGTCTTCCCAAACAAACAAAAACTGAAGGACTTTGTCACCACTAAACCAGCTCTACAAGAGATCCTAAGGGAGATCCTGTGAGACAAAGTACCAGAGACATCACTACAAGCATGAAGCCTACAGACATCACAATGACTCTAAACCCATATCTTTCTATAATAACACTGAATGTAAATGGACTAAATGTGCCAACCAAAAGACATAGGGTATCAGAATGGATAAAAAAACAAGACCCATCTATTTGCTGTCTACAAGAGACTCATTTTAGACCTGAAGACACCTTCAGATTGAGAGTGAGGGGATGGAGAACTATTTATCATGCCACCGGAAGTCAAAAGAAAGCTGGAGTAGCCATACTTATATCACACAAACTATACTTTCAATTAAAGGCTGTAACAACAGATGGAGAAGAGCATTATATAATAATCACAGGGCCTATCCATCAGGAAGAGCTAACAATTATAAATGTCTACGCGCCAAATACGGGAGCCCCCAAATATATAAAACAATTAATCAGAAACATAAGCAACCTTATTGATAAGAATGTGGTAATTGCAGGGGACTTTAACACTCCACTTACAGAAATGGATAGATCATCTAGACACACAGTCAATAAAGAAACAAGGGCCCTGAATGATACATTGGATCAGATGGACTTGACAGATATATTTAGAACTCTGCATCCCAAAGCAACAGAATATACTTTCTTCTCGAGTGCACATGGAACATTCTCCAAGATAGATCACATACTGGGTCACAAAACAGCCCTTCATAAGTATACAAGAATTGAAATCATACCATGCATACTTTCAGACCACAATGTTATGAAGCTTGAAATCAACCACAGGAAAAAGTCTGGAAAACCTCCAAAAGCATGGAGGTTAAAGAACACCATACTAAAGAATGACTGGGTCAACCAGGCAATTAGAGAAGAAACTAAAAAACATATGGAAACAAACGAAAATGAAAATACAACAATCCAAACGCGTTGGGATGCAGGGAAGGCAGTCCTGAGAGGAAAATACATTGCAATCCAGGCCTATCTCAAGAAACAAGAAAAATCCCAAATACAAAATCTAACAGCACACCTAAAGGAAATAGAAGCAGAACAGCAGACTGCCTAAATCCAGCAGAAGAAGAGAAATAATAAAGATCAGAGCAGAAATAAACAATATAGAATCTAAAAAAATGGTAGAGCAGATCAACGAAACCATTTTTTGAAAAAATAAACAAAATTGACAAACCTCTAGCCAGGCTTCTCAAAAAGAAAAGGGAGATGACCCAAGTAGATAAAATCATGAATGAAAATGGAATTATTACAACCAATCCCTCAGAGATACAAGCAATTATCAAGGAATACTACGAAAAATTATATGGCAACAAACTGGACAGCTGGAAGAAATGGACAAATTCCTAAACACCCACACACTTCCAAAACTCAATCAGGAGGAAATAGAAAGCTTGAACAACCTATAACCAGTGAAGAAACTGAATCAGCCATCAAAAATCTCCCAACAAATAGGAGTCCAGGACCAGATGGCTTCCCAGGGGAGTTCTACCAGATGTTTAAAGCAGAGATAATACCTATCCTTCTCAAGCTATTCCAAAAAATAGAAAGGGAAGGAAAACTTCCAGACTCATTCTATGAAGCCAGTATTACTTTGATTCCTAAATCCGACAGAGACCCAGCAAAAAAAGAGAACTACAGGCCAATATCTTTGATGAATATGTATGCAAAAATTCTCAATAAGATACTAGCAAATCGAATTCAACAGCATATAAAAAGAATTATTCACCATGATCAAGTGGAATTCATTCCTGGGATGCAGGGCTGGTTCAACATTCGCAAATCAATGTGATACATTGCATTAATAAAAGATAAGAACCATATGATCCTGTCAATCAATGCAGAAAAGGCCTTTGACAAAATTCAGCAAACTTTCTTAATAAAAACCCTCGAGAAAGTCGGGATAGAAGGAACATACTTAGAGATCATAAAAGCCATTTATGGAAAGCCCACAGCTAACATCATCCTCAATGGGGAAAGACTGAGAGCTTTTTCCCTGAGATCAGGAACACGACAGGGATGTCCACTCTCACCGCTGTTGTTTAACATAGTGTTGGAAGTTCTAGCATCAGCAATGAGACAACAAAAGGAAATCAAAGGCATCAAAATTGGCAAAGATGAAGTCAAGCTTTCGCTTTTTGCAGATGACATGATATTATACATGGAAAATCTGATAGACTCCACCAAAAGTCTGCTAGAACTGATAAATGAATTCAGCAAAGTTGCAGGATACAAAATCAATGTACAGAAATAAGTCGCATTCTTATACACTAACAATGAAGCAACAGAAAGACAAATAAAGAAACTGATCCCATTCACAATTGCACCAAGAAGCATAAAATACCTAGGAATAAATCTAACCAAAGATGTAAAAGATCTGTATGCTGAAAACTATAGAAAGCTTATGAAGGAAACTGAAGAAGATATAAAGAAATGGAAAAACATTCCATGCTTATGGATTGGAAGAATAAATATTGTCAAAATGTCAATACTGCCCAAAGCTATCTACACATTCAATGCAATCCCAATCAAAATTGCACCAGCATTCTTCTCGAAACTAGAACAAGCAATCCTAAAATTCATATGGAACCACAAAAGGCCCCGAATAGCCAAAGTAGTTTTGAAGAAGAAGACGAAAGCAGGAGGCATCACAATCCTAGACTTTAGCCTCTACTACAGAGCTGTAATCATCAAGACAGCATGGTATTGGCACAAAAACAGACACATAGACCAATGGAATAGAATAGAAACCCCAGAACTAGACTCACAAATGTATGGCCAACTAATCTTTGACAAAGCAGGAACGAATATCCAATGGAAAAAAGTCTCTTTAACAAATGGTGCTGGGAGAATTGGACAGCAACTTGCAGAAGGTTGAAACTAGACCACTTTCTCACACCATTCACAAAGATAAACTCAAAATGGATAAAGGACCTGAATGTGAGACAGGAAACCATCAAAACCCTAGAGGAGAAAGCAGGAAAAGACCTCTCTGACCTCAGCTGTAGCAATTTCTTACTTGACACATCCCTAAAGGCAAGGGAATTAAAAGCAAAAATGAACTACCTTATGAAGATAAAAAGCTTCTGCACAGCAAAGGAAACAACCAACAAAAGTAAAAGGCAACCAACGGAATGGGAAAAGATATTTGCAAATGACATATCGGACAAAGGGCTAGTATCCAAAATCTATAAAGAGCTCACCAAACTCCACACCCGAAAAACAAATAACCCAGTGAAGAAATGGGTAGAAAACATGAATAGACACTTCTCTAAAGAAGACATCTGGATGGCCAACAGGCACATGAAAAGATGCTCAATGTCGCTCCTCATCAGGGAAATACAAATCAAAACCACACTCAGATATCACCTCATGCCAGTCAGAGTGGCCAAAATGAACAAATCAGGAGACTATAGATGCTGGCGAGGATGTGGAGAAACGGGAACCCTCTTGCACTGTTGGTGGGAATGAAAATTGGTGCAGCCACTCTGGAAAATAGTGTGGAGGTTCCTCAAAAAATTAAAAATAGACCTACCCTATGACCCAGCAATAGCACTGCTAGGAATTTACTCAAGGGATAGAGGAGTACTGATGCATAGGGGCACTTGTACCCCAATGTTTATAGCAGCACTCTCAACAATAGCCAAATTATGGAAAGAGCCTAAATGTCCATCAACTGATGAATGGATAAAGAAATTGTGGTTTATATACACAATGGAGTACTACGTGGAAATGAGAAAGAATGAAATATGGCCCTTTGTAGCAACATGGATGGAACTGGAGAGTGTGATGCTAAGTGAATAAGCCATACAGAGAAAGACAGATACTATATGGTTTCACTCTTATGTGGATCCTGAGAAACTTAACAGAAACCCATGGGGGAAGGGAGGGAAAAAAAAAAGAGGTTAGAGTGGAAGACAGCCAAAGCATAAGAGACTGTTAAAAACTGAGAACAAACTGAGGGTTGATGGGGGTTGGGAGGGAGGGGAGGGTGGGTGATGGGTATTGAGGAGGGCACCTTTTGGGATGAGCACTGGGTGTTGTATGGAAACCAATTTGACAATAAACTTCATATATTGAAAAAAAATAAAATGGTTAGAATAGTGAAAAAAAAAAAAGAAGAGAGTGACTTTCAGTGTTTTAAATTGCAACTAAAAAATGTGGGAAGATAGTCACTGAAGAAAAAAATCATGTGCTTCCTGTTCTTGTGAAAACTTGAATCTCAGAAGACATTAACATAAAAAAAACTGAACTAGAATCAATATAATCCATAGATTCTAGCAAAATTAAAAACAAAATCCACCCATAGCAATGTTCCTAAACACAGGCCACCTGAAAAACTACTAGAGAAGACAAGGCACACTCTTCAGACCAACTCACAAAGTACAGGAAAATCAGTGAAAAAACCTACTACCAGGAGAGTGTCCACCAAAGCAGGAAAGAACCAACTCAATCCATATAAATACTGTTAATTTAGTTATTTGGGCAATTAGTAAGGGAGTTTGGAAATCATGGCCAGAATCTATAGTGGAAAATTTGTTTCAGGAGAGATGCCAAAATACTAATATATCATTAAGTAAAGAAACAATATAAGAAAACAACTATGATTCTAGCAAATGAACAGGCAGGCCACAAACATACAATTAACATAAAGATGCAATACAGTTAGGAATAAATCAAGAAAAATGTTTAAACTGAAAGTAGAGAAACAGGAGACAGAATAATGAATAATATCTTTTTCAAAAGTCTAATTAGCAAAATATATTAACCACTGCTGGCAACACAAAACTGTAACAGATCACTCTAATAATTGCTTGTATGGGTGTGCACACATGTGTGCAAATGGCACAATGCTTCTGAATAGGTTTTTGACAATGTTCATACAGAGCTCTAAGTACTCATGATAAATTTCTTAATTCCTTTTTGAGAGACTACTCAATGAAAATGATACTAAATATAAAATATTCCATAAATTCAAATTTAGTACTACATATACAATGTTTTAAATATGAGATTAAGTCATAAAAGCAAAAGTATATAGACCAGTAGATTACTGCTTGGATTCTAAATAATATGGTTTACAGAAAATGCATAATAATATCAAGTACCGTCAAAGTGCCTCATGTATAATTATCCAAAAACATTTGTTGAGTACATGGATGAAAAAGTGGCTAAATGAATTAAAGTAATATATATCAAATAGACATAGGAATTTTGGGAGGACACAAACATTTGGTCCATAGTAATGATTATGTAACAAAATTTTATTACATTAAAATTCAAATATTTTCCTGAAGTATTTAAATGTATTTTCATTCCCTTCTGGTGTCTCATCAGCTCTTATCCCTCCTCACCTCTTATAGCAGTTGCCATTACAGAAAATCCTTCTTAATTTAAACTTATTTCCCTTCACATTTAGTGAAATTTATTCCATTTCTACTCTTGTGACAAAACTATTTCCTTTTATAGGACCCAATTCTTCTTGTAGCAGAACCTATAGTTCTGCCAGTGTTCACCTTTTCTTCATTTCTGTAGTCTCTCTTTCCCAAATTTCCCCCATTTCTTTGATATTCAAAAACTTTGGGTGAAGTGATTCCCATAGTCTGGATATCCTACTGACATGCAAACAGTGAGAAAAATCACTTACCATCCAAAAATTTAGTGGGCATCAAAAGAGTTGACCAGAAAATTTCCTTCTAGGTCTAAGTATCTGGAATCTCTTGCATCCATAAATCCATTACTGATTTCCAGCCAGAACTTCTATTACATATCTTGTCTATTGCTTGTTAGAAAATTATATATTAGGAGTAGTCACTGAAAAGCCACAATTCTAAATCATCAAATATATGTTTGTCTTCCAATTATATTTCCAGCCCTGACCTAACCCTTGGATCAAATATCCAAATAATGAGTCTGTTTCTAATTTAGATGTTTCACAGATATTTCAAATAATCATGTCACAGAACTCCAGACTTCTTTCTCCCATAATTATTTCCAATACCATTATCACATCACAGTAAATGCACTCAGTGTGTCATGTAAAGAGTCTAGAAGACATTCTTCATTCCCTATTTCCCTGAATTTCCTACATCCAATTTATCACCAGGATCCACTGGATCCATCTTCTATATATTCTATAAATGCATCCATTGCTGACCATGTACTTTTGTTATCACCAGAACCCAAAACCACAATTACTTATACCTAAATTGTAATAGTCCATTAGCTCTCTCTACATCCACACAGGTACACTGGAATTTATCATTTTCATGATGAAGACCAGATTAATTCATTCTCTTACTGAAACCCACCAGCCACTTCTGTCATCATCAGACTCCTTACACAAGATCTCACATGATCTGCCTTCTTGCACAATTTAAATCACAGCTATTATCTTATCTTGACTAAATTAACTTTAATAAACTGGTCATCTTATTTTTCCTCCAATCAGCCAAAGCTTTCTCTTACTCGAGGGACTGGAAGCATTTCCATCTACATACCTTGGCCAGAGATTGACAACTCCCTCTCCAAGCTCTATGCTTTTTAAGACCCTACAGATCACAAACAACTGAAACAGGGTTTCCTTTTTTTCCTGTTTGAATGCTATGAAGTTTTTTTGTTTTGTTTCATTTTGTTTTGTTTTGAGGGGTTTTGTTTTTTATTTTGTTTTTAGTTCCTGGGAATTTAGTAAGGCAATGAGCACATGGGGATTATGGGAAGATGGTCACTCGAGGCCTGAATTGAGACATGCATGGCAAAAGGATGTAAGCCTGAGATAGCAATAATGTGACAGAGTCTGTATGTGGGCTTGTGTAAGTGTGTGAGTGTGTTTGATAAGGTATGACTAAGCATTTAGTAGTGTGTGTGTGTGTGTGTGTGTGTGCGTGCGCGTGTGTGTACATGTGTAAGTATGTACAGGGATATGAGTGAATCTTTGTGAGTATGTCTGAGCGTGAATGAGAATATATGAGAATATGTAACACTGTACATTTGTTCAGGTGTGTTTCTGTATATTGGGGGAGGGCAGGAGGGAGGGCAGAGAGAAAATCACGGTCTCTGAATTGGTAAGCTAGAAGAGAGGAGGCTAGCTGGTTTTATTTCGGCTTCCCCAAATCCCCAAAGTGGGTGTATAGCAACTCTTACTCCTTCACCTCTACTAATTTTGTGTCATGTTAGAGACACTTTTAATGGCTTGGAAATCCTGAGTGGGAAAAATAAGACATGCAGAAGCTCCTTGGGGAGCTTGACAGGATCCAGGTTCCAGACCCTCCAATCGTCAGCTGCAGCAGATCCGTGCTACCCCTCTGGCCTATACTGGTTTGAGGTGAAATGGAATGGGCTGGGGAGAAGACCTTGACAGCCCAGTTTGTGTTTACATGTTAAAACTGCAAATGTTGAGAGAGACAGTAGGTAGATCTCCATTTATACTCCTGGAGCAGCTGCCTGGCATGTGTAGGGAGGGCCTGCATTGTTGAAACCAATTCGCCTGAGACATGGCCTCCATGGCTCCTTCACATCTCTTCTCAGGTATTACTTCCGATCGGCCGCCATGATGAAACCTCCTAAGGGTTCTCATCCCACTTCATCTCTCTCACTGCTTTATGTTTGTTTTTAGTCAGCCCTACCTGACATTAGATTTTAATTTTTTGTTAAGGAATTAATTTTCTCTCTCCTGCACTAGAAATATGTGCTAAATGAGGGGAGGGACTTAGTCTCCCGTTTTTTAACACCATATTGTCACTGCTTAGAAATATATTGGTGCATAATAGTTGGTCATTAATATTGTTTGAATGAAGTGAAGCCACGGATGTAATGTCTAAATAATGTCTACTAATTAAATACTTAACTCTTATTTGTAACTAGTTTCTCCCTGTCCCTGCCTTCTAAAGGGCAGTGAAAGACAAGCAGTTTCATCTTTATAAATTAGTACTATGATCATGACTGTTCTCCCCCTTAACACCCTCCTTCATGAAAATAAAACTTACTTCACTTTTATTAAGATGTTGATAAGAGGGGTGGCTGGGTGGCTCAGTCAGTTAAACGTCTGACTATTGGTTTTGGCTCAGGTCATGATCTCATTGTTCATGGCGTGGAGTCCTGCATTGGACTCTATACTGACTGCAGAGCCTGTTTAGGATTCTCTCTCTCCACCTCTCTCTCTGCACCTCCCATGTCTGTCTGTCTGTCTCTCTCTCTCAAAATAAATAAATAAACATAAAAAAACAAAGATTATTGGTGCACCTGGGTGGCTCAGTTGTTTAAGCGACCGACTTCGGCTCAGGTCATGATCTCGCAGTTGTGGGTTCGAGCCCCACGTCGGGCTCTGTGCTGACAGCTCAGAGCCTGGAGCCTGCTTCAGATTCTATGTGTCCCCCTCGCTCTATCCCTCCCCTGCTCATGCTCTGTGTGTCTCTGTCTCTCAATAATAAATACACGTTAAAAAAATTTTTTTAAACACAAATTTTTTTAAATGTTTATATTTTATGTTTGTATTCCAGTTTTTAATACTGTACTTTTGTTATAGATACCAAAGATGTCTTTAGCACTGTGTATATAGTTTTTAAACTATAAAATCTTTTTATAACTATTCCTCCTTTAATGTAAAATTTATAATTAAACATGTTATGCAATATATATCTTAAGTAAATAAATACAGATCTAGATATATGGACACACATATATGATAGATAGAATTTTAGGTATAGATACAGATACACATGCTTTTATATCCTCTGCAAAGCAGTGATATGTTTACAATATTTAACATATTGGAAATAATTAGAATTTTATCATGTAATACACCAGTTTCTTCTTTCACACATCTGAAACTTTGTAACTGTTTACATTACTGATATAACTTTTTAGTAAATTATAATTTCCCCATCTTGCCTGAGGATTACAGTTACCTGGAGTGCTAATAAATGTTCTCATTCTTGGACCCTAAGTCAAACCAGTGGAATCAAAATTTTGGAGGGTGAGTGGCTGGGACAATTGTCGTCATCAAACAAGCAGGTAAACCCACTACTCCTAAAAGACAGGTGATTCTACAGAGCTCCTCAAATTATACCCATCATGGAGTGGAAAGCAAACAAATCTTTTTCAACTGAAAATTACATGGGTCCTATGTAAATACACCAGGGAGGCCATAACCAAATACTACAAACTGGGAGGCTTAAACAACAGAATTTATTGTCTCACAATTCTGGAGACTAGAAATCCCAAATCAAGGTGTCAGCCAGGCTGTGAAGGAAGAGCCTTCCTGGCCTCTCTGCTTGATAGAGAGTTGCCTCCTCCCTAATCTACTTTGAATCCTCTCCCTCTATGCATGTCTCTATCCAGATTTCCTCTTGTTATAAGTATACAAGCCCTACTGGATTGGGGCCCACCCAATGACCTCATTTTAAACTGATTACCCTTATCTCCAAATAAAGTCACATTCTGAGATACTGGAGTTTAGGACCTCAACAAACAAATTTGAAGGGACACAATTCAACTCATAACAGTTTAATGACAAATATTTATTTTTCAGTATTATTCATCTATATTTAATTTTACTAATTATTAATTGATATATATATATTCGCCACTCATTTATTTCTAAGCCTTCTCCCCTTTATCACTACAAGAGAAGTGGAGAGGCTGACTTCGTGATCCAGGTGAAGGTATCTAGGCACTTTCGTGTATAAGAAATACAAAAAGTTCTCATAATCTCAGAGAAATTTCAAATTTCTTTCTGCAAAACTTCAGAAGTGGGGTAATTCCTCAAAGCTGTGTGGCGATTCTTCTTTCCCATTTGAAATAAACAAGTGAGTCTGCGTGTATGGATGTATGTATTTACTTATTGGAGGATATAGGAACCCTTAAGAGAATGAAAACTGCTGCTTTAGCCTTGACAGAGGTGAAAAGATCAAAGATGAGATAGAGGCTTAGGGCAAGGGAGCTTTTGTGATGATGAATAGTTAATGAGCCCTGGAGAGCACAATCTGCTGCTTATAAGCATCCAGTCCTGACACAGTAAGACACACAAATCTCACGTTGTAAAGGGATTCTTATTTTATAAGCAGACACCTTGAAGATCTTGGTATTAAAATTCTGAAGTTTTTTATCTTACATTACTGGCTTAAAAGAACCATGCACCATGAAGATCATAGGGAACTATTGGTTTCCTAATTTGGTTGCACTTCTCTTATGGATACTTCAAAATTTTAACTCGTTCACCATTAATTTTTTTCATTGTATGAAAATTGATATAGTTATTCTTTTCCATTTTTAAGATAATGGCTCTCAGACTATTCGGTAGACATAAGATATAGTATCTCTACATTTAAACTGTTAAGTGCAAGGCGTTCCCGAGCGCTCAGCTTCCTTGTTCCTTTGTCCCTCCATCACACTTTACTGACAAAACCCTAATTCTTACTTTATCCAAATCTCTGCTACTCTGCATCTGCATGTGGAAAACTAAATTTGGTTGGAGAAAAAGACACAATCACAGTAACTGTTCTTACTTTCAGTTCATAAGCATCTCCCTGAAGTAGGCCATTAGTGCTATCTGGAATCCAACTAGGTTTCTCAAATCAATTCCTTCTTTTTCTCACAGAGGGGATAAATCTACACTTTTTCTTTTATAATAGGAAGCATTCTGAAAAAAAGTTACATACATTCTCCCAACACCCCATCTATACACTACCTGTTTATATGTATGTATGTGTATTTTTCCACTTTGCTTTCTAGAAAAATGAAAGAAACTGTCACACTCTTCCCTAAGTTCAAAACCTACCTGTTCCACATGCATGAGATCCTACAACCTCTCTCTTAAGCTTTCTACTCTTACAACAGTCTTCCATATTTCTATCACCCTTATATTATTTAATTCCTACAGAATCACTACCAGAGATAATAAAGGTATTCTGTAATACTGTATTCTATCTGAAAACAAGCCATATACTTCCTTTATCCCACATACCAGTCTACATACAAGGCTATGTCTGCTCCAATATTAGATCAAACTCCTATATTCTGTCTCCAATTCATATTTTGTCATTTTCCCTGAAACAAATTCCAAATATTTTATCTCCATTCTTTCAGGTCAGGGTCTGTTTAAGGACACCAATGACTTCACATCCCAGTAGGTCTTAGTCATTACCTTGTTCTAATGGCACCATATACCACAAATCAATCACACCGATTTTCTGAAGTGTTTTCTTTATTTAATTTCCAGAACATCACTCTCCTGAGCCTCACTCTGAGTTTTCTCCAATTTTGGAGATTCTTTTATCTTAGGTTGTTTTGCTGGATCTGTTAAAAGGAAAAAAAAATTCTGACACTTATTAAAATGATCAGAAAGATTTTATTCAGAACTACCGCAATAGAGCTAAATGTACCAGGAGAGAGAGACTGTGCTCAGGTCTCTGAATACAGCAAAGGCAGCTGGAGCTTTGTAGCCAAAGAGCGGAGTAAGGATGTCAGTGGAAACAAAATTACTAAAGGAAACTTCAAGGTTAAAGAAATTCTGGCAAATCTTACTTAACAAGATTCTTGCTGAAGGCAGGTCAAGGACTTATCTACATCAGAGGTTAGGGATGAAGACCTTTATCAGATATCAAAGGTGATCAGGTATCAAGGATAGAAGCATTCCCCCTAAATTGACTTAGCAGGATTCTTGCCAAGATGGGGCTGGAAAAGCCAAACACACAACGGGCGCCTGACTGAAGTTTGGTCAAGGACAGAGTCTTTGTCAAATCCTACCTTTTGTAAAATGGATTGTAAAATGCCCCAGGACTTAGTCTTTGGGCACTTTACCTTCTTTATATTTATTCCTAGGTGATCTCATCCTATACTGGGGCCTTCAACACAATCTATATTCTTCCAATATTCATCCTTTAGTTTCTAACCTAAATATTTTCCCTAAGTTCAGACATGCATATCCAACTGGCTACTAGACATGTCTGGTTGGATTACTTGTATGAATTTACATCTCAACATTTCCCAAGTCTAACTTTTGATTTCCTCCCCTAAACCAGCATCTCTGCCCAGTGTTTCCCATATCACTGAATCACATTAAATGATGGAGTTTTCTTTGATACTTTATTTATTTCATTCATAAATCCATTCTATCATGTCCTGTGGCTTAATCTTCAAAATAGATTCAAAGATTTACCATATCCAGGGGCTCCTGGGTGGCTCAGTCGGGTAAGTGTCTGACTTGGGCTCAGGCCATGATCTGATTGGTGAGTTTGAGCCCCACATAAGGCACTGTGCTGACAGCTCAGAGCCTGGAGCCTGATTTAGATTCTGTGTCTCCCTTTCTCTCTGCCCCTCCCATGTTTATGCTCTGTCTCTGTCTCTGTCTCTCTCAAAAATAAACACTGAAAAAATTAAAAATAAATTCCCCATGCCCAGCAACATGATCCAGGCACATAATACCTTTAACTTCTATTATGGATTATTATGCTAGCCTCCTACCAATTCTTGTTTTCACACATCTTCTTATATTGTATTCGTCTTTCAGAAACCAAAATAATGCTTTTGAAATGTGAGTCATATTTGCTCAATGCCCTCCAATCATCTCCTATTTTACAAGGATCTTTGTAATACAATTCAAGTTCATTATCATGACCTTTAAGGCTAATCTGTCCTTGGAATTCTTCTCTATCCTCAAAAACTTTTGCATCTTTCCAGCCTTCCAGACACAATGACTGATGGGTTTTGAACACTGCACACATATTCCTACATCTGTGCCTTTGTACTAGATATTCCCTCTTCCAAATGCTGTCCCTTAATTTTGGATATGACTCATTTCCTCACTTAAATTACGTCTTTTCTCACATATCAATTTATTCAAGAAGGCTTCCCAAATTCTATATAAATAGATCCACATCCTGATCCATCACTCTTTAGGTACAAAGCTGACTTACATTCTTCATAGCACTTAGCATCTATTAACATATTGTTTGTCTACAGCTCCTTACTAAAATATAAGTTAAATTTTAAAAGCATTTTGACTTTTTTTTCACTGCTGTATCTTAATACTTTAAACCTTCCATCACATTTAATACATATTTATTGAATGAATAAAAGTGCACAGAGTATTCATCTAAGTTTAATACTCTTCATTTTGAAAAGTATATAGGAAGCACTGGATAAAAGCTTTTATGAATGAATATATAAAAGTAATGTTATTAAAATCGAGGGGAGAAGATAGGACATAAAACTAGTTCTGCCTTTTATTAATTGTAAAATTTTTGAACAAAAAACTTGAATCTGTTAAAAGTGTCCTTAACTTTTTTTTTTTAATTTTTAATGTTTATTTATTTTTTAAGAGACGGAGAGACAGAGTGTGAGAGGGGAAGGGGCAGAGAGAGACTGGGCAGAATCTGAAGCAGGCTCTGGCTCTGAGCTGTCAGCACAGAACCCAATGCGGAGCTTGAACTCACCAGCCATGATATCCTAACCTGAGCTTAGGTTGGACACTTAACCGACTGAGCCCCCCAGGTGCCCCGTTTTTGTTTTTTTTTTTTTTTTTTTGAGAGAGAGCACACGCACATGAGCTCTACTGAGTGTGTGTCTGGGGAGGGGCAGAGAAAGGGACAGAGAGCATTCCAAGCAGGTTCTGCAATGCCAGTGCAGAGCCGACGCAGGTCTCCATCTCATGAACCTTGAGATCATGGCCTGAGTCAAAATGAAGAGTTAGATGCTTAAGTTACTGAGACACCCAGGTGCCCCAAAAGTGCCCTTCACTTTAAAAAGGAATTAATATCCTTACTAATATGATGGTGCACATTACAGACTTTCCTAAATTAGTACCCACTCATGGATTTTATTTTTGCCAACTTCTAAGTTCATGAAAATTAAGGCTGAAATAGCGTAAATCAGTGCATATGTAGGATAAATTAGAACTCAGGGTCCTTTTCATCAGTGTCTCTGTCTATAGTCTTCTCAATCATGTTGTACCATCTTAAGAAGTCACAGATTGGCATTCAAGAAATGATAAAAGTCCACAGATTTTAAGAAAAAAAAAAAGTAATACCTTGAGACATAATGAATTTGCATAATTGGCTCAAAGTGACACAGCTAGTAAATGATGAAGCAACAGAATTATAACTCAGAGCTCATCTTCTTACCTAATACACAATATTGGACTATACTTGGGCTGTGAATTAAAGACTTAATAATAAGAAGTTAACAAGGTATAGGAATGATGAGGAAGAGGATTGTTTATTTTATTTCATGTGTGTTTCCTGAAGAACTGGAAAGAAGTGATGACATGGATGGTCTGGAAAGAGCATGGCGTGGCTGCAGTTTGGTGAGAAATGAAAGAATCTTTAGTTCAGCAAGGCCCCAAAGGGGAGAACTCTATGTTCAAAGAGTTTTCACAGATTACCTGGACAGAAACACTGCCATAGGTAGAGGAGTTTACGTCAGGACAACGTACCAAGAAACACTGCAAAAATTAGACTGCTGTGGATGATTCTCATCAGGGTGGCATGATAAAGAGATAAATCCAATTGAGTTTTGAAGAAAATGTACAACTTAGTGGTCAAATATAATCAGTGATAGAAAAGGAAACATGAGAAATGTTACAGATGATTGCAAACATTATAACAAACTGAAGGAAGTGTTGGAAAGGGTCTTAATTTGGTAGAGTTACAGTGATAAACAATGATTACTTCCATCGTGGCCATGTGCATAAATGGATAAACAAACAGGAATAGACAGAAACATATAGTATAATAAAATACCAAGATGATGTGTAAACTATCAGGCTTTTAATGGTTATACATATACATAGATCAGTATGGAGGTATATATCATTACAGAGAAAGCATTTTCAATTTTTGCGTTTTGTGTGTTCACTAACACAGAAAGATACCTCCACAGCAGGCTCAACTCTGATATACGTAGGGCTCAGGCAAGAGTACCAATGTAGAGCCACGTAGCATGTGTCTGAACAGTGAAAGAGAATGAATCATTTAATAGGCTCCATTCTCCTATCCTGACAACTAAACTTTTACAACAACCTGGAGGTCCAGGTTGGATGGATGGAGTCCCATGTCCACCCTCAAGCGGGCCCTGGAAGCAATCTTTGATTGCTTGGTCAGAGAGTGTTTGGACGTCTACTGGGCACTTCATCTTGAACAGTTTGACTCATCCCCTGTTGGTGAGAGGTGCAGCCAGAGAGCATCCTGAAATTGGCAGGAAGCCCTATTACCTGAATCTAAAAGTCAAACTGTCCAGATGGAGGCCCCTGAAATTTTCATAGCATTTTCACTTGGGCAGTATGATCCAGCATGACTTTTACCTTTCACACTTTACTATTTTGTGTTATTTAAATTCTCTTTAGGAGAATATTTTAAGTTTATATAAAAATGGAACAGTATGCATTTTAACTTTACCATCTGATATAGGAAAAATAACTCACCCATTAATAGAAAATTATTTAGTATAACGTTTGCAGACGTGTAACTTACATCTTTAAGTGAAAAGTATAAGGGACTAGTATAAAAGCACTTAACAAGATGAACATAAATTAAAATATTGACTACATTAACTAAAATATGTTTTCAGTAGAGAGGATGCATAAAGATACTGCATTTAACAACAACAAAAAATACTTTCTTCAATACGAGATTCACTATGATCCAAGCAGAAATGCAGATGATGTTAAGTACATCTTGTTACATAAAGGAAACCATAACTATTGTAAAATGGGAAGTCACTAGAGATCTTTTCCTTAAACTTTTCATTCAGCCTTCCGCAAATCTCTTTATTCTAAAACTAACGAACTGTATATTAACCTTTAAAGACATATGGTGTAGATAGGGAAAAAAAAATCCAGAAACTGAAATATTAGTCAAGAAACAAGATATCCTAAATATAAATTTCAGATCTTGTTTGTTTGTTTGTTTATTTATACTGAGGTAATATTGGCATAGAATACTATATTAGTATATATGTTCAGATATACAACATAGTAATTTTATATTTGTGTATACTGCAAAATAATCACTACAGGAAGTTTACTTATCATTTGTCACCATACAGTTACATTTTTTCTTGCAATGAGAACTTTAAGATTTACTCTCTTGGCAACTTTTAAACATGCAGTGCAATATTACTGACTATAGTCACAATGCTGCACATTACTTATTTTATATCTGGAAGTTCATACCTCTTGGCCCATTTTACCTGTTTGCTCACCTTTTGACACTCCTCCCCTCTGGCAATCACCAACTGCTTTCTGTATCTATGAGTTTAGTTTTGTATATTTTGTTTTGTTTGTTAATCAAATTCCACACTTAAGAGAAATAATATTGTATTTGCTTATCTATCTATCTATCTATCCATCTATCATCTATCTATGATATATATTACATCTTTATCCATTCATCCATCAATGGACATGTAGGTTGTTTCCATATCTTGGCTATTATAAATAACGCTGCAGTAACCATACAGGTGCATATACATTTTTAAAGTAGCATTTTCATTTTCTCCAGATAAATACCCAGATGTGGAATAGCTGGATCATATGGTAGTTCTATTTTTGGTTGCATTCTATAATTGGTTTCATCAATTTACATTTTTAGTTGCACCAAATAACATTCTCCCAACAGTGCAAGAGGGTTCCCTTTTCTTTATATCCTCTCCAACACCTATCATTTTTTGTCTTTTTGGTAATAGCCATTCTAACAGGTGTTACATGATATCTCATTGTGTTTTTGATTTGCATTTCTCTGATAATTACTGATGTTCAAAATCTTTTCATGTGCCTAATGGCCATCTCTGTATGTCTTTGGAAAAATATCTATTTAGATCCTGTGCCATTTTTTTTTAATTGGATTGCTTATTGTTGTTTTTGTTTGTTTGTTTGTTTTTTGTTTTGCTACTGAGTTGAGTTCTTTATATATTTTGGAATATTAATCAGATATTAATCAGATATACGATATGCAAATATATTCTCCCATTCAGTAGAGTGTCTTTTCATTTTGTTGATGCTTTCCTTTGCAATGCATAAGCTTTTTAGTTTGATGAGTCCCACTTGTTTATTTTTGCTTTTGTTCCCTTTGCTTTTGGAGTGGGATCCCAAAATTAAATGCCAAGACCAATGTCAAGGAGCTACCACCTTTGGGGGCACCTGGGTGGCTCATTTGTTTGAGCGTCCAACTCTTGATTTCCACTCAGGTCATGATCTCACAGTTCATGAGATGGATCCCCTTGTCGAGCTCCATGTTAAGCCCTGTATTGAGTCAAGCCTCTGTGTGGAGCCCCATGTCAGGCTTCCTGCTAACAGCAAGGAGCCTGCTTGAAATTTTCTCTCTGCCCTTCCCCAGCTCACACATGTGTGCATGCTCTCTCTCAAAATAAATAAATAAATAAATATTTTAAAAAGGACCTACCACCTTTGTTTTTTGTTTTTGTTTTCTTTTTTTTTTTTTTCTAGTTTAAGTTTCAGGTCTTGTATTCATTCTTTAATCCATTTTTAGTTACTTTTTGTGCTTGGTATAAGGAAGCAGCCTACTTTCTTACATTTGAATGTGACTGCCCAATTTTCCCAACACCATTTATTGGAGAGACAGTCCATCCCCCATTTTATATTCTTGCCTACTCTGTCTTATATTGACCATATATACATGGGTTTATTTCTAGGCTCTCTATTCCATTCCATTGATCTATGTGTTTTCTTTGTGTTTGTCATTACCATACTTTTTTGTTTTACTATAGCTTTACAGTATAATTTTAAATCAGAGAGTGTGATGCCTCCAGATTTGTTCTTTCTCAAAATTCTTTGAATATTTGGGGTCTTTAGGGTTTCTACACAAGTTTTAGGATTGTCTGTTCTATTTCAGTCAAAAATGCCATTGGAATTTTGATACAATTGCACTGAATCTGTAGATTGCTTCATGTAGCATGGGCATTTTAACAATATGAATTCTTCTAACTAATAAGCATGAGATATATTTCCATTTATTTGTGTCTTCTTCATTTGTTTTATCAATATCTTATAGTGTTTAGTATAAAGTTTTTTTTTCACCTCTTTGGTTAAAATTATTCCAAAATATTTTATCCTTTTTGATGCAATTGGAAAAGGCATTATTTTTTTAATCTTTCTGATAGTTTTTGGTTAGTGGTTAGATACAGAACTGATTTTTGTATATAGATTTTGTATACTGCAACTTTAGTGAATTTGTTTATTAGTTCCAATATTTTTTTGGTGGAATCTTTAGGGTCTTATGTATATAAAATTACATTATCCACAAACAGTAACAGTTTTATTTCTTTCTTTCCAATTTGGATAACTTTTATTTTGTTTTCTTGCCTAACTGTTCTGGGTAGGACTTAAATGCTATGTTGAATAAAAGTTGCAAGTGTGGACATTCTTGTCTTGTTCCTGATCTTAAAGAAAATGCTTTCAGATTTCCCATGGTAAGTATGATGCTAGCTGTGGGCTTTTCATACATGGCTTTTACTATGTCGAGGTATGTTCTCCTTATACCTACTTTCTTGAGCATTTTAATCATAAATGTATGTTTAATTGTGCCAAATGTTTTTCCTACACCTATTAAGATAATCATATGACTATTATACTTTATTTTGTTAATGTGGTGCGTCATGGTGATTGGTTTCTGGATGTCAAACCATCCTTGCATTCCTAAAATAAATCCCACTTGATCATGGTGAATATTCCTCTCAATGTACTACAGAATTCAGTTTGCTAATATTTTGTTGAGGACTTTTGCATCTATGTTCATCAGAGACACTGGCCTGCAATTTTCTTTTATGCATGTGTGTTGTTCTTGTCTGGGTTTGGTAGCAGGGTAATGCTGGCCTCATAACATGGGTTTGAAAGAATTCACTTCCCTTTAATTTTCTCTGGAAGAGTTTGAAAAGGATATTAAATTTTATTTGAATATTTGGTAGAACTCACCACCGAAGCCATTTGAAAGAGTTTTGATTACAGATTCTCATCTTACTAATAATTGTCCTACTAAGATTTTCTGTTTATTCATTATGATTCAGTCTTGGATAATTACATGTTTTTAGGAATTCATCCTTTTCTTCCAGGTTTTCCTATGTGTTGGAATATAATTGTTCTTAGTAGTCTCTTATGATACTTTTCATTTCTGTGATATCAGTTGTAACTTCTCTTTCATTTCTGATTTTATTTATTTGAACCCTCTTTTTTATTATTATTTCCTTTCTTCTACTAATTTGGGCTCTACTTTCTCCTCTTTTTCTAGATTGTTTAGGTACAAAGTTATATTATTCACTGAAGATTTTTTTTCACTTCTTGATGTATGCCTATATTTTGATGAAATTCCTTTTTAGAACTGTTAGAACATCACTTCATATCCCACAGGTTTTGATATGGTGTGGTTCCATTTTCACTTGTCTCAAGGGATTTTTTGTTTTTTGATTCTTCTTTGATATTTTTCATTGACTGATTGGTTGTTACCTTTCTAGCTTTCTTCTTGTAACTGATTTCTAGTTTAATACCACTATGGCCAGAAAAACAAAATCTTGATATGATCTGTCTTCTTAAATTTATTGACTCTTGTTCCATGGAATAATGTGTAATCTAACCTGGAGAACATTCCATGTGCACTTGAGAAAAAATGGACATTCTCCTGCTTTTTGATGGAACATATAATAAGTTCCTCTGGTCTGATATGTCTTTTAAGGCTGGTATTTCCTTATTAATTTTCTGTCTGGCTTATCTACCCCTTGATGTAAATGGAGTATTAAAATCTTCTATTATTGTATTGCTGTAATTTTCTCTCTTTAAGTCTGTTAATATTTGCTTTATATTTAAGTGTTCCTATGTTAGATGCAAAAATAATTACTAATGTTATATCCTCTTGTTGGATTGACCCCTTTATCATTATGCAATGCCTTCTTTGTCTTTTATTACAGTCCTTGTTTCAAAGTTTATTTTCTGTTACAAGTACCTCTATGCTAGGGTTCTTTTCATTTTTATTTGCATGTAACATCTTTTATCATCTCTTCACTTTCATTCCATGTGTATCCCTACATCCGAAATGAGTCTCTTTTGTGTACAGCATATAGATGAGTCTTGTGTGTGTGTGTGTTTTTTTTTTTAATCCATTCTAACAGTCTGTCATTTGATTGGGGAAATTTACTTTATTTACATTTAAAGCAATTATTGACATGTATGTATTTATTGCCATTTTGTTAATTGCTTTCTGTTTTTATAGTTCCTCCCTGTCCCTTTCTTCTCTTCTTGCTCTCTCCCCTTGTGGTTTGATGACTTCCTATAGGGTTATGTGTAGATTCTTCTCTCATTACCTTTTGTGTATCTACTATAGGTTTCTGCTTTGTGGTTATTATGGAGTTCACTGTAATAGCCTATATGTATCAGTTTATTTTAACTTGATAGCATCTTAAAACTATATTTTATCCCCCGATTTAAGTTTTTTTATGTCACATTTTACATCTTTTTATTTTGGAAAGCCTTTAATAAATTATCACAGTTATACTTAATTATAGTTTTGTCTTTTAACCTTCATACTAGCTTTATAAGTAATTAATCTACTATCTTTGCTATACATTTACATTTAGCAGTGAGATTTTTACTTTCATATTTTTTCTTCACTAGTTAGTAACCTTTCTTTTCAGCTTAAAGAAATCCCCATAACATTTCCTGTAAGGCTGGTTTAGTGGTGAGGAGCTTCTTTAACTTTTTCTTGTCTGCAAAACTCTTTATCTCTCCTCAAATTCTGAATAATACCCTTTCTAAATGGAATATTCTTGTTGTTTAGACTTCTATTTTGTTTTGTTTTGTTTTCCTTTCAGTACTTTGAATATATCATGCCACAGCCTTCTGGTCTGCAAAATTTCTGCCAACAAATCAGCTGATAGTCTTCTAAGGGTTCCCTTGTATGAAACAATTTGCCTTTCTCCTGCTATTTTTAAGATTCTGTCTCAAACTTTTGACACTTTAATTTAATGTGTCTTGGTATGTGCCTCTGGGTTTATCTTATTTGGAACTCCCTGTGATTCCAAGACTTGATGTGTATTTCTTTCCCCAGGTCAGGGAAGTTTCAGCCACTTTTTCTTCAAACAAGGGTTCTGTCCCTTTGTCTCTGTCTTCTCCTTCTGGGTCTCCTGTAGTTCAAATGTTATTCTGCTTATTGTCCCATAAGTCCCTTAAAGCTACCTTCATCTTTAAATTTGCTTTCCTTTTTGCTGTTTTGTTTGTATGAGTTCCACCAGCCTGTCTTCCAGGTCACTGATCTGTTCTTCTGCTTCATTTAGTCTGTTTTTTACCCCTTCTAGTGTATTCTTCAGTTCACTTATTGTACGTTCCAACTCTATGACTTCTGTTTGGTACATTATTAAATTCTTCTCCTTGTTGAAGCTCTCTATGTGTTCCTCCATTCTTCTCCAGAGTTCAGCGAGCATATTATGATCAATTACTTTGAACTCTGTATCAGGTAGAATATTTATCTCTGTTTCCACAAAGTATTTTTATGAGGTTTTGCTTTGTTCTTTCATTTTGGAATTTGTTCCTCTGTTTGCTCATTTTGCTTGACAATTTTCATTTGTTTCTATGTATTAGGTGAAACAGCAGCCTTGCCTATTCTTCAAAAAGTGGCCTTGTGTCAGAAATCAAAATTAGCATTCAACCTTGCCCCACCTGTCAGTTATGTCTCAAACCTTTACGACTGTCTACATAGCTGGATTTACTCTTGATCGGTCCCAGTTGTGTGTGCCAAGACATGTCAGTATTCCAAAGGGAAGGATCTCAGTAAGCACCTGGTTTCAGGCTGATTAGAAGCTAGATCTTCAGGCAGCAACTTTTAAAGTATGAAAATACTTAGACTCTTGTAGGATCACAATAATAAACTCTGCTAGCTTCAAGAAAATGGAGATTTGAAAGTGTCCACTGGGAGAGAGTTACAAAAAGCAGGCTCAGGAGGAGCATATAAGCTCCTTTTTGGAGATACCAGCAAGCTCCAGTGAGGTCAAGGAAGGGTGAAAGAATGGTGTCCTCCTGCCTGAGAGTACACCCATAGCCTCTAAATCCATTACAAAACTGAAGCCTGTCATGTAGAATGAAGCTCCAGGACCAATAAGTAGGACTTTTCATTGGCAGCCTGGGGGCAGGTTTTAGTCTGCTATCTGTGCAATGCCCTGAGTTTGGAAGCTTGACAAGAACTGTTTTTTGTTTTGTTTTGTTTTGTTTTGTTTTGTTTTCCCAATTGTTACAGTCCTATGGGATCCAGAACACAAGACCCATGACCACTAGGGCCAGGTGATCAAGGGATGTCCCCTGTGTGGACTTCCCTTGACTGCTGGCTTAGGGAGGCAGCAGGAGGGAGGTTGCTGTGTGTGTGCATGTGTCCCCCAGTGCTAGCAAGTTACAGGGGAATGCAAAAATGGGATCCAACCTCCAACCTTGGAGAAAATCCTGATTGGCCCCTGCCCCACCATCAGATGCTTTATGACCAGAAAATGAATCTTCTTCACATATCATGTAGGTACTTTTCAAACTCCTGTTTTGCTTTTTTATGCTAGGTCTTGGAGCAAGTAATTCTGCATGCAAGCCCTTTAACAAGAGCATCTCAGGTCATTACAGTCCTTTGGGTCTCCCAGAACAGCATTGGTTCTAGGAGCCAATGTCTCTCCAGTACTGGTAGAAGGGTTGGGTGCCTGATGTGAGGCACCAGCTCACTGCTCCTCAGACGTTCCAAACTTCTATCATTGTGTGGGGGCTGAGTTTTTAACAAGACCACATTTCTTCCTTTCCTACCATCTTGATATGACCACTTTATCCTTTGTTGTGCCAAAACTCTTCAGTTAGTTTTCAGTTGTTTTTCAGAGAGAATTGTTCCATATGTGGCTGTAGATCTGGTGTATCCATGGGGGGAGGTGAATTCAGTACCTTCTGACACCATTATCTTGGACTGCCAGAGCTCAGATCACTTTTAAATACTAGAAGCTTTATTAGCTGTAATTTACCTGATCTTGCAAAAATAGCATTTCATATATCACTCACAGAATTTCCTAGAGATTATTTTTCCTCTGAGCCATCAATACACTAATAAAAAATAGTAATGAAAAACTGCCTTCCATCTAAATGTTAAATCCTTAGCTATATATTTTATGAAAAGGAAAATTAAGCATTCACCTGTATAATTGCTTTTCAAATTTTGCCTTTCATGTAACTGTTCTACTTATCTATCTTTATAAATATTTGAGGTAAAATGAGGGTGACTTATTATGCATTTGGTAGTCTATCAGCTGTCTACTTACCATGTTCAGAAATCCTGCTTATTTTTCATTAAGTGCAATGTTAATTTCCATATAAGTCTATACTTACATAAATAGATTCCTAATTTATGCATTCAGAAGTTTATAAATTGTAACTTTTATTATATAAATAACTTGCTTTTAGAGTGTTAGGACGATTTGAGTTTCAGAATAAAGTCAAGTAAGATTGTTTCTATTTATTAAGTGGTGCATTTCATGGTGTAAATTGATTTCAAGAAATGATTATTAATCCAAATAAATATGCAATTCATGTCTTAAGAAACTTAGGGGTGTAACACATTTTATGAAGTAAGCAATCAGGTCTCTTCTCTTCTCCTTCCCAAATCACTAAGTCAGGAACATTGACCATCGTTCCTGTGAAATACCACTCAGACCCACCTGTCTTCTTCATCTCTTCTGTTGCCTTTCTCACTTCCTAACCATACGTAGTATCATTGGAAATGATGAGATTAAATTGACCATATAATGTATTCTGCCATCTTATATGTAATCAACTTATTTCATTGTATAAGATACCACACCAAAGAGTGTACTTCATATAGTGAAGTATTTTGAAAATGTGATTTTCAATGTATCTTCACATTTGTGTATTAAAACTACATTCAGTGATTATCTAATAATACTCTCTATATATGGTGCATCATACTGGATATTTAGAATTAAATAGTGTGTTAAAGACAATTCTTATCTCTGACTTCAAATGTTTTCCAAAGCGAAGAGTCCTAATCAAACATTTACTTACTTATGTTTATAATTGGGGAAGGTGATAGACACATGATAGAGAAATCACCATATTGCAGTGGATTGAATGGTTTTTCAAAAGTCTATCCCAAGGTCCAGCAGGAGGTTTTCTTCCTTGATGTCTGGAGACTCATTAAGCTCTATCCATCTATTTCAATTCTTTTACACACACCCATACACACACACACACACACACACACACACACTACTGGGCCACCCTCAGGGCTAAAATGCAAAACAACAACAAAACAACAGCAAACAAAACCTCATGAGCAACAAGAACTCTCAGGGCCTCAACTCTTTCCGCTGCACTAGGAACAATAAACAGTGCTGCAAAGATAACGTAGAAGTTTCACATCTTGAGTCATGTTCACAAACCCACTCTGGTAAGAATACTTAGCTCTCTTCGAATGGTAAAAGTGGGTGAACCTTTGCATCATCCATTGGATCTCCTGGTGTTTTCTAAATAAGATCACATCACTTTAAACATGGTAAGAGCCACTTAATCCAAGTTATGGATTTGACTCAGGGTTTGTGCCATGAGACACTCACTATTTCTTCGTAATGTGTTTCTAATTAAGAAGGAATCCAGTTCGAAGTCATCATTTATTTGAAAATTGCCAAGAAAAAATGAAATCTCCACTGGTATCTGTACTTTATTTTTTTTTTCTTAAGTTTATTTTTTATTTGTTTTGTGTGTGTGTGAGAGAGAGAGAGAGAGACAGCACATGTGTGTGCTGTGGGGAAGGGCCACAGAGAGAGGGAAAGAGAATCCCAAGCAGTCTCCACGCTGTCAGGGCAGAGCCCGATGCAGGGCTCGATCCCACAAACCATGAGAATGTGGTGTGAGCTGAAATCAAGAGCCCAGTGCTTCACTGACTGAACCTCCCAGGCACCCCTGATATTTGTACTTTAAATATTCAAGTTGAGAAATAATTTTCATTCAATTTTGTTGAGCAAACAGTCTAAACCAATCTAGTAAACAATCATTAGCAGCTAAATATATTAATAATATCTGAAAGAGAAGTGCATGTCAAGTAGAGATGTGCAAGTTTAGCCACCTCTGTCAGAGTACTTAAATAAATAATATCAAAAAACAAATGTATTATGATGGGGCACTGACTTCTATTCTCCAAGCCTAAAAGACTTGGTCTGCCTGAAAAGTCTAGTTACGAGAAGGAATGAATTGATGGGGAAAAGAAAGCCCTGTTTGTTGTTAATTATGGATTTAAAATCTCACAGCACAACCATTTACTAATATAATTAATCCTATATATCATAAATTCTTATCTGGGTCTCATTTTTCTTTTCCTTTTCCTAAAAATGCTAATAGATATTGTCATTTAGATAATTTTGAAAGGTCTTTTCTAGTGTAACTGAAGAATGAAAATGGAGGAAAAGCCGTTTTGTTCCCTCTTGATCATTGAAAATGATACTATAAATTCAATTAACTATGTTAATATTTCAAAGTGTTCTTGCAAGTTTATGTTGTAGGTTGTTATGATTCATTGAGTGATTTAGAGGCCATTAACTGTATACATGAAAAGGCAAAACAATCGTACACAAGAGGTTCATATTTCAAAACCAGAGCCTGCAGATGCATGGCACCCTGGTATTCCTGAAGAAAGTGTTTACAGTGAACATTTCCTTGTTTCAGATACAACATCTGAAGATAAGACAATTAGTTTAAAACATACTGGTCACGACCTGTCTTAAGATTTATTTTGGCTCTATTATTTTAATGATCAATCTGCTACCTCCGCCAAGTTTTAGAAGAAAAACAGCTTTATTTAACACCCTTTCTTTGCCTCTGTTTCCTTATTTATACATTTTCTTTCCCAATTATACAATAACAAGAAATGTGGTTCCTTTAGTCTTTACAGTTTCAATTGCTGGAACAGTCGCTGATCGATTATAGCAAATGTTTGTTCACGTGTTTTAATTCAGAACAAACAAACAAAAAACTGTGTTTACTAATCTGTTACTAAGTGCCCAGGACTATGCTAATTACTTCATATAAAATAGTAAACAATAGGCATATAGTTTCTGACCTAATCAAGTTAATAGTTGAGTGGGAAAGGGAGACCGACAGAAAAGAAAACACAGATAATATAGCATTCAAATTCACTAGTGATGGGAACCTAACGTACAGAAAAAGAACATCCACAGTGAAGCTATGGCAGGGATGGCCTCTCTGAAGAGAGGACAAGACGTTTAGAATGAAATGTGCAGGGTGAGAGAGAGTCTACCAATTTGTTGACTTGAATAGATACCCTGAATAGAGACTTCCTGGTTTCAACTAAAAAGGGAGTGGGCTAACTGCAAACATCTAAAATGGCATTTGAGTACGTATCTATCTGTTGAAAAATGAGTTTTGACATAAGCCCTGTATAAGTAACTGAAAGTCACATTTCAATAAAAATTATAATAGTTCATTAAAATATGTCAAAAATTGATATTTAGAAGAGAGTGCCCATTTAACTTTTTTTTTTAATTTTTAAATGTTTTTTTTTAATTTTAATTTTTTTAATTCTTTGGCTTATGGTATGAATTTACTGGCATCCATGTACTTGAAGGAGAACAGAATGTGTTCATTACACAAAACAAGACCAAAGACAAAAACATTAAATTCAATCTCCCACGACTTTCCTTGAATATCCTCAGAAAAATTTCCAAGTCCTCTATGACTTTATTTTCAAATACTACAAAATAAAATCCTAGTCTTCCTTTTAAAACTAAGATAACTATATTTCATAAATTTAGGCAATTTTTTAAATGTCAGGACTTTGAATCCAGACCAAATTTTTCACCAACTATATATATATATATATATATATATATATATATATATATATATATTTGTTGTTGTTGTTGCTGTTGTTCACACTAGCAGATCATGTATACAAATTAGATCTAAGCAAAAATGTAGAGGTGCCTGAATGGCTCAGTCAGTTAAGCATCCAACTTTAGCACAGGTCATGATCTCATGGTTTATAGGTTCCAACCCCATGTCGGGCTCTGTGCTGACAGTTCAGAGCCTGGAGCCTGCTTTGGATTCTGTGTCTCCTTCTCTCTCTGCCACTCCCCTACTTGCACTCTGTCTCTGTCTCAAACAAATAAATAAATAAACATTAAGCAAAAATGTATACTCCAAATGGCCTTGCTGTTTTTGTTATAACAGATTTTCTTTTGAAAAAAAAGGTGGTTCTTTTGCACTAGATACCTTCACTAACTACCTTTAAACTCACTAAGTATATCTGCAAGTACATTTAAATTATATTTCCAATATAATTTATACTTCCAGTAATTATACTTCCAGATTCAATTTTATAAGTTGTGCCCAAACCTCACAAAATCACACAAGGATTTCCTGAAATAATAGTTTCTGAAGGTGCCTCTGATCACTATATTCACTCTAGAATTTTCCATTACAAATGGCCATTTGCCAGACTAGGTAGGCAGAGAGATGAGTTCCAAGAGTAATGGTAAATATTCATGGTTCTTTTTATTTCTTCTAACTGCAAAATAGATTAATAGTATTTGCAAAGTTGGGTGCAATGTCACTAAAATAAACAAAAAGAGAACACACGGATCTTTTTCACATGAAAGTTAATTTATAGCATATTTCCTTCAGATTTATTTTTAATCAGCATGGAGTATGTTGTTTCATCTTTGTTCATTATTAATTATTATAAAAATTAAAGCTGTTATATAATGACTTTGTAGGTAACATCCCCTGGTATCTCTTATGCTCATATTTGGTCATTGCTTTCATCCTATTTAAATTCACTAATTGCCATAATTGAAATAATAAAGTAAGTGAAAATCAATGAAGCCTATGCAAGTTTCATAAGCAATGATTACCTATAAAACCTTGATGTCTATTGGGACAGTGACTATTTGAGAAAAGAATCTACAAAGATAAAATGATAGAATACTAAATTTACAAATTATTTGCTAGTCTTTCATATTCCAGATGAGAAAACCAAATCCTAAAAGAATCAGGATCCCTGATTCACACTCCACAGGTCTCTCTCTCTCTCTCTCTCTCTCTCTATATATATATATATATATATATACACACACACACACACACACATACATATATATATATGTATATACACACACACACACACACACACACACACACACACACACACATATATACGTATATATGTAGTCTATAAAGTTCTTCACAGAATTCCTGACATGTTAGCTGATCATTTGTTCTCCTAGATCCATCTAGTCTAAATTTATTTTCAAAAAAATCTCCAATTTAATCTGAAAAGCAGTATGCCTCTCTACATGCCTTTATGTAGAACAAATCTAGCCAAAACCAGAAGACATTATTAAAATCAAGCCAATTATTTCAAATGAATTCCTTATGTAACTGAGTTCATTCCTTATAAGAAACAGCAATTTTCCTCATTCCATATTTTTTAAATGAAAGTTTAGGCAAATTTTTAGCAGATTATTAAGGCTCAATTTTGTCAACATAAGAGAATTATATAATTTGTTCCTTGAAAAGGAACAAATTATAACTTGATAAGCTATTAAAATACATTCCTCTTAATATTCTTTCTTTTACTCCCTGTCATATGTTAAACTTACATCCCATCATCAAACTTCTACCAAGGCGATAAATATGATTGTGTCGGAGATTTTCCCAACAAATGCCATTCACCTTGGAGGATGATGAATTGATATATCTCCATCATAAAATGTCCAAACTAGTGCAGACAATTCATCCATATGGCCAGAGTGTTCTTTCAGTGATGGACACCCTCTGGCAATTTAATGCTTCATTTGCTTAGCTGGTACTTCAGTCAACTTTCCTTAAAAAAATTATTTAGTGACTTTCAGAAGGTACATAGGAAGACACAGATCTCTTATTCCTCTTTCTCATTCTTTGTTCAAGGTATAAAGTTTTTTTTTTTAATTAATCATTGTAGTTATAAAAGGAAATCTAGATTTTGCAAGGAAAAGTTTAAAAATATTACCTATTGATTGAAACTATGTCATGTGAAAATTTCTGCTTTATCAAGCCACTCTTACAAGTATGGGAGGAGATGAATAAAGAATGTAAGACATTATTGCTACCCTCAAGTTTCTTGTAACCTAGTTAAAAGAAGCAAAAGCTTATACAAATAAGGAAAAAATATATACATACAAACATATTCATTTATTCTTCAACACTTATTTATTGAACAATCACTCTGTGCTAGGAGCTCTTTTAGGTAAGGGGAATACAACAATGGACATGGTTTCTGCTCTCATAAAGGTTAGACAAAGCAAATGAGCAAAGAAATGGAAGGGAATAGATAGTTATTCCTCTAAAACTGCATGGTGATGAGAGACCTCTATAATAATGAGACATCTGATCAGAAATCTAGATACAGTACAGGAACAAGCTTGCTGAATATCTGATGAAGAAGCTACCTGCAGAGGATACAGTAATAAGGAACCCTTAACACAGAACTGAACTTGGCCTGGGCAAAGACTGGGCAAAACGTGGGTGTAGAAAGTAAGAGTAGGTGGGTAACAGCAGAAGACATCGGCAAACCTGTAAGTCTGGTAACTCCAAATGCAGAAACAAATTTTGTTCAATAATAAGCAATTATGTATATGAGTCGTGATTTATTTAAAGGATGGAGTGTAACATTGTTAAGCTTAAAATTTAGGAGAAACACATGGAAAATAAAATTATAGATCAAAATATTGAATGTGGTCTTTATTTTTTTATTTATTTTATTTTAGTTTTTTTGGGGGGGCAGGGAGAGAGTACAAGTAGGGGAGGGGCAGAGAGAGAGAGGGCCAGAGGATCCCAAGAGGGCTCTTTGCTGACAGGCTGACAGCAGGAGCCCGATGTAGGGCTCAAACTCATTAACTGCAAGATCATAGCTGAGTCAAAGTCAGATGTTCAACCGACTGAGCCACCTGGTTGCCCCAGAATGTTATCTTTGGATGCTGGGTTCTGAGTGATAGCTATTATCTTCTTTTTGTAAGCCATTTTTTTAATCTAAAAAATTTATGGATAATTTTTAAAATTGCATATCGTAAAATATATTTATACTAAAATCACATTTAATTCCTGACACCATATCAACATTTGACTTCTTAAAAGGAAGAGATCCCATAGGTAGGTCTTAAAAGCAGATTTACCACATGAGATTTATTTGAAAGATAACTTGGTGGGTTAGTAAACGGGGTATTAATAGAGTAGACCCAAATCCGGTTGGATTTAAATCTGAAATCTCTCTGCCAACACTACTGCTTTTACTATATCATGGTCATTCTGTTTGAACACATGTGAAGGATGTGAAAGCATAGTGAGAATTGTCTAATGAATAATGCAGACAATACACACTAAAATTGGAAGAGTAAGTGATCACCTTGAACTTGGACTAGACAACACTAACATGTACATTAGTTCTTCAAATCCGTAGAGGCTTTCAGAGAGTAAAGGTAAACTTGTTTTCAAATAGCATACACACATAAACTTAATCCTCAAAAGAATGTCAGGGCAACCAAAGCACAAAAAATAAGCACAGAGGATGAGAAAATGGAAACATACTGTCATCCAGACTACTACAGATAGATGCGAACTTCACAGACGATGGTACAAATTATACCAATTGTTTATATTTCACAAATATGCTTATTCAAATTCATGTTGTATACTTCTTCCATTTTTTTATTTACACAATAATATTATAATCGTCAAGAGCCTTTGGATACATAGTTTAAAATATCTGAAGAAAATTAGGGGAAACAGAAGTGTATCTATTTGAGAAATATATAGTGCAAGTTGACTTTGTGTAAAGAAAGAACTATCAACGTACTTCTCTTAGTTGATACATCAGTAAAGTTACTCGACATGAATATCACTTAGTTGCACAAAAATGTATCACGTATTTATTTTTACACAATTATTTGTAGAATATTATTTAAGGAATATTTTTATATGTTACGTAAGCCCTTTTAAAAAGAATCTTGTGGGGCGCACCTGGTTGAGGTGCTCAGGTTAAGCTTAGTTGGTTAAGCTCCTAACTCTTGATTTCAGCTCCAGGTCATGATCTCGCAGTTCATAAGTTTCAGCCCTGCCTCGGGCTCCATGCTGACAGTGCAGAGCCTGCTTGGGATTCTCTCTCTCTCTCCCTGTCTCTCTGCTCCTCCCCTGCTCTCTCTCTCTCTCTCTCTTTCTCTAAGTAAATAAACTTAAAAAAAATGTTTCCTTCCTCTATTCTTATGCTTTTTTTTATTACATCATAGAATTAAAACACTCAGATTTTCTCAACAAATTATATTGATTGAATTAAATCCAGACTACTATTTTTGTAGTTTTATCTTCCATTTTCTTTCCTGGTATCCTTAGCCCTAATTTTAAAATATAGCCCTAAGGAAGATTTTAGCTCAACTTATATATTCACGTGGACTCAGGAAACATTTACGGCATGTAAGAAATCATTTTATAGTATCCCAGGAAATAGAGGAAAACACTTTTGTTACAAGAGATAAATCATAGCAAAATAATGGAGTTAATATCCACCTTTCTGGTTTTTTTTTTTTTTAAGTTTATTTATTTACTTTGAGAGAGAGAAAGAGAGAGTGCACAAGCTGGGGAAGAGCAGAGAGAGAAGAGAGAGAATCCCAAGCAGGTTCCACACCATCAGCATGGAACCCGACAGGCACTGGAACTCAAGAACCGCAAGATCGTTACTGGACCTGAAGTCGGACACCTAAACCACTGAGTTACCCAGGAGTCCTCTGGTTTTTTATTTACTTACACATTTGTAATATTTTTGTTAAGAAGTGCTTTGCTAAGAGGATAGCAGGGCGACAAGGATATACAACCCTAGAGTGACCATGAGATTCAAGCAAGTCTTGTCCAATACTGGGAGGTCTCCACTGAGCTGGGAAACTTTTACCCAGTTACGTGCAGGCCAGCTGTCCCAATGCAGGAGGCAGAATACCGTCCACTGTTAGCTTCACAGAGCTCTGTGCATGTCTGCCCTCAGACTTCCCTCACCAGACCTCATCAGACCTCTTCTACTGGTGACCCCGACCAGACCCGCCTTTCTGCTTCTTTCCTTGACTTCCTCCTTCTTACTGTTTCATGTCAACTCTTCCTTCTCCTCTGAAACGTAATTTTAGTTATAATCCCCAAAATTGTCTCCTCTCCATACTAGTTCCTTCAGGGCACTGTGGCCCTCACATAAAAATACCCATCAAACAATATTATCACTTTAGTTATTTCTAGATTTAGAGTTTAGACCAAAACAAAAAAACAAAAAAACACAAAAAACACAAAAAACAAAAACAAAAACAAAAACAAAATCCTATCTTGTCATAATCTAAATTGATACAACCGGAAGAAATAAGATTAGAATCACTGATGAGGCAAGAGCATGAGAAGTGAAAACTAACAACTTTGACCAATAACTTTCCTGTAATTCCTAAAAGGACTTTAAAAAAACTTAGCTTGGGGCACCTGGGTGGCTCAGTTGGTTAAGCTTGTGACTTTGGCTCAGGTCATCTCTCCCTTTGTGAGTTTGAGCCCTGCATCAGGCTCTGTGCTGACAGCTCAGAGCCTGGAGCCTGCTTCGTATTCTGTCTCCCTCTTTCTCTGCCCCTCCCCCACTCATGCTCTGTCTCTCTAACATAAAAAAAAAAAAAAAATTAAAAAAAAAACAGCTTTACTGTGGTATTTTTGACATATAAAATTGTAAGGTATTTAACATGTACATTGTAGTGATTTGATATAGTTATACATTGTGAAAGGATCCTCCCTATCTAGTTAGTTAAAATATCCATCACCTCACATATACCTTTTTTTTTTGAGGGGGGTGGGATGACAATATTGAAGTTCTTCTTCCTTAGCAAATTTAATTTTTTTGTGTTTTTTTTTAATTTTTGGAAGAGAGAGGGAGAAAGAGAACATGAGCCAGGGAGGGGCAGAGAGAGAGGGAGGCTCCAGGCTCTGAGCTGTCAGCACAGAGCCCGACGCAGGGCTTGATCTCATGAGCCTTGAGATCATGACCTGATATGAAATTAGATGCTTACTGGCTGAGCCACCCAGCCTCCCCTTTCTTAGCAAATTTAAATTATACAATGCAGTTTTATTAACTCTAGTCCCCATGTTTTACTTAGATCCTCGGATTTTTTCATCTTATAGCTGGAAGTCTCTACCCTTCTGATGCAGATTCAAAAAGCCTTACTTAACACCAGATATCCTATGGGGAATTATGCCATATATGTAATTATGATTTATACAGTGAGGTGGCTAGTATTTCTAATTTCTACACCCAGACCTTGACATTTGGAGATGTCAGGTATTTGTCAGGATTTTCGGACTAACTTCGGTATCAGATAGCACCGTGCCTGAGACAAATCGTGAATGGGACTATTTAAGAGGAAATGTATGCTAAGAAAAATGCACAGATTTTTGTTCAAGCAATCAAACAAGAAATAATACTGACTGTTAAAACAGAGTATAAGATGGGCAATAAGGTGAAATACAGGAGCAAAATATAACTCACATAAACAGGCAACAAATGATAGGAGAAAAAACAGAGGTGGCCTTAGCTGGACAAAAAAAAAAAAAAAAAAAAAAAAAAAAAAATCCCTGTAATTCTGCTTCCAGATGAAAGAAAATAAATGTTGAGGACACACAAAACAAAAAATACAAGGGAATATATTAAATAAACCATCAAAAGAAAAAAAAAAAAAAAAGCTGAGCCAAACACTGAGTCTAAGAGTTACAGAAGTGTCAGTGACATAGTTTAGAGATGAGAGAAGTGTATAAAGAAATGTCTATTCTTCTTTGATAATGGCTAAAAAATCAGGTACAACACTCAAGAAGGTAAAAACTGTTTCTCTCAGGCTAGCAAAACTAAAAATATGCACATGTTGTTGTCTATACACATAAGCAAATACCTGACACCAACAGAAGACAGTATGTGAGCATCTATGACAGTGTGTGAGAACAGCATTTAAAGCTGGCATGAAATCCTAAAGCTTCATTTTTAAGAAAATTATGTATTTGACTGGTTACATAAATCTATCATATTTATTTCATACAAAAGACATATCTGATAACATAAGTGTCAATTAATTTCAATAACTAATTCCGATACAACATCCATCACAGTAAAGAATTAGTGGCAAAAGTAGAAATCATGTAACATATTCTAGAATTGGGAATGATGGAACTCAGAGGAAAGCACTTTGTAACAAAGAAACGTATCAATGTAGTGTTCCCATTTCAGGTGATTTGACAAACCTGATATAGAAAACTACTGAAACTGACAGCTAAGTAAGTCTTCAAACAAAATCTGACAATGTTCTTTGTCTGCTTTTCCTTCATTGTTTTAAATTATTCAGCAAAAGTGACTTAATCATTTAAATCATAAATGGAAGGTCTTTTATGTCTCATATATCACAAAATATGAATTCAGTCCATTGGTGCCAATGTACCTTACCATTATTTCAGTTTTTACTTTTTCAATATAGTGAGTATGTAAAAAATATAAATTTAAAAATCACAATTTTTTAAAGGAAATCAAATGAAGGCAGTTGTATGAACTATGCTTTTTATTTTCTATATTCTGTTTAGGAGACCTTGCTGACCCAGGAAGGACTGCCCGTCACAGCTCATTTCTAAAAATAGCAACCAACTCATAGAGAGTGTACCTGTCATGTGCGAGCCAACCAAAACCCACCCATGACCACCTGCTTTATTGGGCTCCCACATTCTAGGCCATTAGACACCGAAGGCCAGGAACTAGATAACGAAGGAAAGCCTCTACGTCTCAAAGTCCACTGAAATTATTCAAACTGGCCAGTCCTAAACACGCTTACCCTGCCTCCCCCATTCCTTCTTGTGGAAACTATAAAAGCTTCTGTGTGTCCTCTTTCTCCACATCTCTCCCTGTTCCCTTTACCTCCTGACCAGCCCTGGTACTTTCCCATGTGGCCCTGCATGATGGGTCCTGCCTCCTGTTTCCAGGAACTGTGAGTAAAAATGCCTTCCTTTATGACTGTCATTTTCATTCATTTCAGCATGTCTTATCATACCTGATTATAATAGATCCCAGGTACCATTAAAACAGCAGTCTTGTCTATAAAATCTTTAAAATAAAGGCCAATTTGATAACAACTTTTTGTCATATAATGATGGGGAAATTAAAATGAACTTTCTACAATTGACATAATTTAGATAGTAAAGCTATGGCCACGAAACTAACTGTAAGGTTTTTAAACTTTAATTGAACAATATTTTATTTAAAACATTAGATGCATAAGCTGTGATTTTACAGTTGCGAAGGTAACTTTAAAAAGTCTTAACTTTTTTAGACTACTTTGTGATACCTTATATGCAGTGAAGCACTTTTACTTAAATGTATGTCAAATCCTACTTTCCTATTGTTCTTTGATGCTCTTTGAGTCTGCCTGTTGAGATACAAAAAATTATGACTTTAAATTATATTATCACTGAATATAATTGTTATAATCTTAATGGCTGGAACAATAATGGCAAATACATCGCTTTTATTTTTTTTTTCAGTTATTTGGAAAATTATTTTCAACCATAGAGAATAGACAGGGCTTTGATGCTATGCTGATTGCTCACAAGAAAAATGTACATTGCTAATTTCAAGTCAAACTTGGCTTCAATGAAGGGAAGATGAATATTATATAAAGTTAGTATTTATTCTCTCATATCATTGCTTTACACTCCTTCCCTGATAATCCCAATTGCACTGCCCTACATTCAAAGCAATCTATTTTGTCTACATCCCATAGAGCACTGCTTTCTCCTTACTGCCCTGAATAGCAATACTTTAATCAAACCAAGAAATTCCTACATAACCAGACATCTCATACTAGGATATAGGTCAGAGGAAAGGAAAATCAAAAAATAAGAAGTGCTAATAAATATCTACAATTCATAAGAGGAGATTCCACAGAGACAGAAAATCCATAGAGAAAAAGGAGAAAGATGTGGTCCTCTGCAGATTTTCATCTTTGGAATGTCCTTAATCAGCAACTGTTAAAACATATAGGGATGAGCACAGCTTACCAGCTTTCTTCTACTAAATACAAACATTTCAAATAAACCTCACCTGACTACTAACTGCTACTAACATTGTCTCATCTATAAGAGATTTTTTTTTTTTATAGTTAAAACATAGGAAGGACATAACATTAGTACCTCTGATTATATAACCTTACAGGCTTTGTATAAAAGCAGTAAACTTGTCATGGATTGACCTTGTGGACAGGGTATGTGAAAGCTCAACTCTAGTCACTCCTGCCTTCCTCCTCTTGCATATGAAACTACCTGGATTCCATTTAAATAGGTTCCCTTGTCATGACTCACAAAAATTTACAGGGCTGCCATAACAAAGTATCACAGACTGGGTGGCTTTATCAACAGAAATTCATTGTCTCACCTTTCTGGAGACTTAAGTCTCAGATCAAGCTGCCAGCAAGTTTTGCTCCTTCTAAGGGCATGAGAGAAGGATCTGATCCAGGCCTCTCCCCTTGGCTTATATATGGCTGTTTTGTCCCTGTACCTTCACATCATGTCTGTTCCTGTCTGTGCCCAAAGTTCTTCTTTAAGGGCACAAGTCTATTGGATTACAGCCCTATCTAATGACCGCATTAATTTAATTGCATCTTTAAGGACATTATCCTCAGTCACACTTGAAGATAATGGGAGTTAGGACTTCAGTATATGAATTTGGAGACGGAAACAATTTAGCATATGGTAGAGAGCATTTCTGACTTATTCTTTCTTCTTCTTAAGAATTTTTTGATGTTTGGGGCGCCTGGGTGGCTCGGTCGGTTAAGCGTCCGACTTCGGCTCAGGTCATGATCTCACGGTCCGTGAGTTCGAGCCCCGCGTCGGACTCTGTGCTGACAGCTCAGAGCCTGGAGCCTGCTTCCGATTCTGTGTCTCCCTCTCTCTGACCCTCCCCCATTCATGCTCTGTCTCTCTCTGTCTCAAAAATAAGTAAATGTTAAAAAATTTTAAAAAAAGATTTTTTTGATTTTTTTTTAATTAATTTTTTCTTTAGAGAGAGAGAGAAAGAGAGACAGAGTGGGGGAGGTGACGGAGAGAGGGAGAAAGAGAATCCCAAGCAGGCTCCACACTGTCAGTGCAGAGCCCAATGTGGGGCTCGAACCCATAAACTGTAAGATCACGACCTGAGCCGAGCTCAAGAGTCAGATGCTCAACCGACTGAGCCACCCACGTGCCCCCATTTCTGACTATTTCTGACTAACAGAGAACAGAAACAGAAATGGAGGTGCCATGAATTATTTTCCTCTCACGTCCAGTATTCAGTGTGTGGAGTATGCAAAAGAGAAGGAGAACACGTACACTATGTAGCAACATCAGTGAAGGTTCAATAAGACACCCGATTTACAAACCAGCATTCTCTCTAGGCAAATACAACACTCTAAGCATGACATTCCTCTACCATTATACAATCTGTCTTAAATGTATTTGTCAAAACACTGCTCATTCTTCAAGTCTCAATGCCTAACTCTTTAGGATGCCATCTGTATACCACACACTGGACAGCCAGCTTGCAGAAGCATATCCTGAATATCCCTGTGTAATCACTGTCTCGAGAATACACAGATCCCATCGTCCTTCTCTATATTCCAATCAAGCAAATATGTAGAAGAACATGCTGTTTAGTGTTCAAGGTCAGTGGCTCGGGGGTGGCCAACCCAGAGGGTCTCCTCTGTTACAAAGAGTGTTCAGATGGCAGGCCTTGGTCTCCTTGAAACCCTGGCCATGCAAGCAGGGAGAGGCTGCAGACAGTTGCTAGGCTAAGTCAGTATGCTATAAAAGCTCGCTGCATCCCAGCAAAGGATGCTTTGTCCACTCTGCTGTTCCTGGACTCCCCATATGTAAGTTCTCCCAATGAACATGTGCCTTGATCACTGTCTCTGGGCCACGGCAAGGGCATAAACAAGTACTGTCAGGTTTCTGGTCACAGCTGTGGGAAGGACATAAGACGAGCACAGTGTGGAGAATAGCTGTGTGCTACTTATCACGCCTTACAGGAAGTAGAACATACCCCCCCAGGGGTCCCAGTGACTGCTGGCACTCAGGATCCTCTAGCAGGAAGGCTAAAGGATGCACTGCAAACGCCCCAGTCAGGCAGTGGGCAGTGCCCAAAACGAAACTGTAGCCAAACGCCACGCCGACTTGTAACGGCATACTATCTTGACAAATAGCCCCCTTACTCTAGAGTTACACTCCATTCTTGGTCCAGTGACTCACGTCGCCTCTAAAAGACAGCCATTAACGGAGGCAGCAGAGCCACGGCAGCCGCCATTCTTTGGGCAGGAAGGAAAGGACCAAGCCCTGAGCAGGCCTGGTAGACTAATGGGTCAGCAAGGAGCCAGCCATCCAGCCCTCAACTGACACTATCTGGATAGTGGCACTGGCACTGGGCGTAGTACTCAATGGGCTGAACTGGGAGCAGCATGGATGGTATTGCTTGCTCCAGGAGCTTGATCCCATTGTTTTATGTACAGATAGCTGGGCAGCCGACAAAGGACCGACCACGTGGCTTCTCTAATGGGAGGCACGGGACTGGATGGCTGCAGGGTGCCCACTCTAAGGCAACAACGTGTGGAAGGCCATACTCCAACACAGATAAGGTATGGACATCACTGTTTACCATACAGATGCACACATAGCATGTTCCCCGCCTGTTAATCAACAGGCTCATGAGCTGGCCTGTGTCTGCCTCCTGGAAGATGTGCCAGCAGAAGACGCTGCCACCTGGCTGCACAAGAAGATGTGACATCGAGGGCAATGGACCTTGTGGGCCATTGCTAAAAACTGATGCTTACTGCTGCATTCCAAAGACATTGTAAATGTCGACCAACAATGTCCAGCTTGTGCCCAGGAATGACCATGACCTTTGCCAAGAGACACCAGAGAGCAAGAAGGCAGCACCAGTTCAGAGATGGCGGACTGATTACATCTGTCCCTTGCTCCTCTCTGATGGCTGATGTTATGCTGACATGTGCTGAAACGTATTCAGGGCCCTTGCAAACCTACCCCAATAAGCATGGTATGCAGAAAGTCACCATTTGTGGTCTGGAACAGGTGTGTGCTGTATACATACAACCCTCTGATACTGACAGCAACCTAGGCTCCCATTTTACCGGACATGAAATGCAACAGAAGGCCAAAGATCAAGACATCCATTGGCATTTCCATCCACCATATATTCCCACTGCAGTTGAGCTGATAGAATGCAGGAATGCATTGTTGAAACAATAGCTTTGATGAGAAACCTGTTTCCTGGCCTTTTAGACACATTGCCTGTCAACAGCTCTATGGATATTAAATGAACGTGTACATTCCAATTTGCCCAGTGCCTATTGTCTATTCACTCAAGCACCTCACAGCACCCATCACCCTTACAATACAGGTAGGTAGCATGCAGGAAGGATGTTCTTTGTCGCAGGTAGGGAGACAGGGTAACCTTTTATTGTCCTCACCACAAGATCTATCCAGAGAGGAACATGTACCTACATGCCCTGGGAATGGCAGACACGTGTATGGTAGTTTGGGTTTTTAGCCCAGTTGGGAACAGGGATAAAGCAGGACCTAACCATCACCCTATTTCTCCACCCCACATCACCAAAGACAATGAAGGTGCGTGTCCCAGGTCTCTCATTAATAAAGGACAGTATCATCATCACCTTACAGAGCATTGTTATACCTTCACTACCCTCTTCAGGTTTGCCCCACCTCATAACAAGAGGGAGGCAAACAATTTGGTGCCATAAACCTGGAGACATGCCACAGTGGGGTTAGTGTTATCTCAGAACAACACCACCTACCTGCCTTTCTTTTTTTTTTTTTTTTAATACATTTTTTTCAATGTTTATTTTTGAGGGAGGGATGAGAGCAGGGCAGGCAGAGAAAGAGGGAGATAGAGGATTCAAAACAGACTCTATGCTGGTAGCAGAGAGTCTGATGCGGGGCTCAAACCCACGAACTGTGAGATAAGGACTTGAACCGAGTTGGACGCTTAATCAACTGAGCCACCAGGGTGCCCCACACCACCTGCATTCTATTAGACAATCATGAGTTGCCTTTTCCGGCACCTACTAAACCCCTTACTTTTTGCCTTTAGATTCCGCATGGGATCCCTATGTACCCATTGGGCTCTGACTGTGGCTTCTGTACAGAATAAGACTAACTGTTGGGTATGTAGTAAAGTCCCCTAACTGGAAACTACAGGCTTCCCCTGGAGACATACTTTTTTATAGTTTCTTAGCCATTTGTGTTCTATTATTTGGATGCTGTGGCTTGTGCTGTTGCTCTAGGATCTAGTCACAGCGCGTTTCAGCATGCCTGGCCCCGAGGTCATTGCCGCGGAGGGGCAGGTAAAGGATATATGGGCCATCTAGGGTATGCTTATGGTACATGCTGGATAGCCAGCCTGCACAAGCACACCCTGAATGTTCCTATTAATCACTATCTTGAAAAGATCCTGCCTCCCTCTACATTCCCAGCAAGCAGAATATGTAGAAGACAGTATTGTTCAGTGTTCAAGGTCAGTGGCTCTGGGGTTGGCCAACACAGAGCGTCTCCTCTGGAACAAAGAGTATACAGATGGCAGTCTTTTGTCTCCTTGGAGCCCTGGATGGCAAGGCGGGAGAGGCTGCAGATAGTTGCTAGGCTAAGTCCCTGTGCTATAAAAGCTCGCTGCATGTAGATCCCAGCAGCAGATGCTTTGTCCAGTCTGCTGCTCCTGGACTCCCTGTACGTAAGTTCCCCCAGCTAATGTGCCTTGATCCCTGTCTCTGGGCCACTTCTTTGGCCTCGCTGGACCATCACCTCCTCTTGCCGTAGAGTCTGTTTGGGTGCAGCTGCACATCAGCAGTTCCTTACCCCTGTACTGCAAATAAAATTTTCCTCCTCTGTTTTCCTCAGAGGTTAAGAACTTTGTGTTTTATCATCATGCTATTCCCTTGCATAATACACTCTTATGGCCACTGAGCATACACAGAAGATCCCAGCTCCTTAGCATGCAAACAAGGCCTGCAGAGTTTGTTCTTGACAATCTCTCGAACTTCATCCTCTTGCTCACACACATTGTTCACTGACTCCAGCTATCCTGGCATTCCCTTTTGTCCTTAAAGTATGCCAAGCTTGTTTCTCCAGGTTCCTTTCCAGCAGCTCTTGCTTCTGCCTGGTAAAGTCCCCCTACGTGTGATCACATCACAAGTTCCTCCCAGTCATTCACATCTTGGCTTCAAAGATTTCATCTCAGAGACAGTTTCTCTGACCACCAATTAGCAGTGAACACTCAGAGACTACCTATTACAGCAACTTGTTGATTTTACTGTACTTTATTCACCTCTAATCATTTCTTATAAATTCATAATTCATTTGTTGACTTTTTCTGTTGTTCTCAATCACAACATAAGCTCTAGAGGGTGGGGGGGCAGAAACAGACCAGGTGTGGTCCAAATCTCTCCCAAGGCAACCAAACTGGTGCTTAGACCACATTCCTGAAAACCGTTAAATGAGCAAATAATCAGTGGATGAATGCATATGATAAATTTCACTCATGTATACACGAATATATGCTAGGCACTGTACTTGGCACTGAGAATAGGTTTACGGTTTAGGAACACACATTATTTCAAAGATGCCTTTATTACTGAAACTAGAATAATTTTTTTAAATTAAATAGAGAAGGTTCAATTTCGCACTTCATCTAAATTGTTTCTGCATAATTTTAATTTAGCCCTCTCAAGCGTTTCCTCCAGTGCATTCTCTTGTGTGGTGACATTATCACCTTGTCCATCTCTAGCCCAGCTAGCCATAAGATCCAAACCAGAAATACCAATATTTGATAATGTAAGCAGGTTTAGAACCAAGCTGTAATCTCTGCATTTCCTAGGCTAGAAACTTAACTATTTGTGTGTCCATTTCTTCCTTTCAGTGGGATTCTATACGATAGTCACTAACCACGTGCATGTGGCTATTGAACATGTAAAATGTGGCTCATGAGAAAGAAACTAAATGTATAGCTTCATTTAGTGTTCATTTAAACTTAAAACTTGGAGGAGTACAAGATTTCCTACAAGAAATTTGAAACTTACTTTGTCATATTTAAAAATACCATTATCTTCTTATTTAAAAATACCATTATCTTCACATTACGTGATGTGCAAACATATCACTGTCTACGGTAAAAGGCCTAAAATTAAGTCCTGGTAGTGTGTGCCTTAGCATCTTGGGAAAACCAAGAGGGCCTTGAATGTCTTAATGGTATGTTCCCCTCCCCATTGTGTGCCCACGAATAAGGTCCCCCAATTGGCCTAATCTGAGAAACCAGGCACAGTGCCTGAACATCCCTAGGGAGCAAATGTCAGTTTCCAATAGCCCACAGAATGTTTCATAAAAGTCAATCAAATCCTCCTGCAGGAATAGGAGATCATCTAATCCCCTTGTTATTACCAAGCCTGCCTCCCACAGCCCCTGCTTGTTCCCTTTTCCCAAGTACAATCCCCATGTGGCCCTGCATGGCACAGTGTCCCTCCCCCCCCAGACTGTGAGTACATGTACCGGATAAAGTGTTATTGATCTTGTATGCCCGGCTGTCGGGTGTTGTGTGTTCAGAGATTGCTGTAACCCTGGGGCGGAATCCCTCCTCCACCGAGGTGAAAAGAAGGCAATCAAAACATAATAACATTTTGATCTATTCATACCGGTCTAAATATTCTTTCTTGGGGCACCTGGGTGGCTCAGTCGGTTAAGGGTCCGACTTCAGCTCAGGTCATGATCTCGCAGTTTGTGAGTTTGAGCCCCACATCGGGCTCTATGCTGACAGCTCAGAGCCTGGAGCCTGTTTCGGATTCTGTGTCTCCCTCTCTCTCTGACCCTCCTCCATTCATGCTCTGTCTCAAAAATAAATAAATGTTAAAATATAAATAAATAAATAAATAAATAAATAAAAATATTCTTTCTTTATGGGCAATAGTATATATGTTCAGAGTGTACATTCAAAACTTACAAATGACATTTTATTACTAATAACCAATGTTTCTTTTAATTTCATAAGTGATATTTATATGCATATAGTTTGAATAAAAAAAATTGCCAATGTCCACTCATTTTTGCTACACAAAACAGCAATTATGAATGGCTCAAATTAGTGTTTGGAAAACATCTTTTAATGCTAAATATGACTCTGTAAAGTGTACTGGTTCACTGAGCAACTGTTAAGCAACTTCCTTCTTGTGTTGCTGTAAGTCTGGCAGATGCCAGAAAGTAAAATTTGCTTTCCACATTTTGTCAAGATAGGACTTCACGTGATTTTTTTTCTGCCAGTGAGATGTGTCTTGAGATATTTGGATTTATCGGGGCCCGACGTTAAGCGGGAAGGGAGTGGATGATGAAGTCACCCAGGTTACCTTACCACCTTATCAGTGTAGATCTGGAAGGAGGGTGTGGCTCTAAGCCCTGCTTCCAGGCTGCCTCTTCCTGATACCTAGGCTGTAGTGAAGGTCATGGGCAGCTAGCTGTGCTGTGGGGATTTTTGATCCGTGGATTTTGATTAAGATGGAATTATCTCAGAGCTGTCAGTTCCTGTTCCCCCAACCTCCTTCCTGTCCTAAGCGAGAAAATCCTTTGGCCATCCCTTTGATGGTGTTCAGATCTCTTTCCAGGAAGTCCAGATAGTACTGACTCCTCCCACCCTAGCTAACATATTGTCAAACACGTATCTCTTTATAAAAATTAACTTTCTGAGGTGCCTGGGTGACTCAGTCAGCTAAGCGTCCGACTCTCGATTTTGGCTCAGTCCATGATCTTGTATGGAGCCCCTGTACTGGGCTCTATGCTAAGCATGGAGCCTGCTTGGGATTCCCTCTCTCCCTCCCTCTCTCTCTCTCTCCCTCTGCCCCGCCCCTGCTACACACTCTCTCTCTCTCAAAATAAATAAACTTTTTTTTTTTTAATTAACTTTCTGCTTAACACAGATTTCTGCTATCTCTTAATGAACCCCAGATTTATCCTAGTCTATTGGAGTGACTCAGCATGATAATATATCCCTTGATAACACAGTTCTACATATAATGCGACTGACGTTTACTCCTATTTTCCATTATCTCATTGCCTTGCAGTGCTGCAATGACTAATTTTATGTGATTGAATTTTGAACCCCTCTTCAAGTACCATGGTGTATTTAATATACTTTTGAAACTAATTTACTTCTTCTAGGTCCTTAAGTCACTGATAATCATCCCTCAAAACACAAATTATAAGCCAAACATCGAATGCAATATAATTGTTGCTTCTGATTTAGGCTCACCTCATCTAAATCAAATTCTTTTTTTGTAACCTTAATTTTTCCCCAAATAAGTACCCATTGAGGTGATCTGAAAGTTGAGTAAAATTTTGCAAGGTCATTATGGATGAAAGGGGATAAAGCTGTTGCTTTAAAGATGGTAAAGTATATGGAAAAACCTTAGGTGGGGGGAAAGACCGAGTAACTGAAAAAAGGCCAGTGTAACAGGAACACGCTAGATTGACAATAGGCCATTGGGAGGCATGGAGCCAGGGCCTGAGATGAGGCCAGAGGACCATGAAACCTGCAATTTAATACCAGATACCGACAAATAAACAGCCTACAATCCAATGTGGTGAGACGGCCAAACAAGTGAATCTGCCACAGATTCTGGAGAGGAGAGAGACACAAAGAACAGAGTGACATCTGAGTGGTGAGCAGGGAGATGGCCCAGGAAGGGAAGGCGTGTGCAGAAGGACAGCAGGGGACAGGAGTTCCGGGCTGAGTAGGGCATGTTAAAGCCCTGTGAGTGGGGCTGTAGCTGAGAAACTGGAAGTTTTATAGTACGTATGCATTAGCACAGAGTACAGGGGCATGAGTGGCTCTAAATAAAGCTGCAAAACAAAAATAGGATCATGAAGAGCTTTGTAAGATATATATGGTCAGGATAAATTTATCACTCGAGCTATCTACTGCTGCTCTGAAACACAAGGAGAGGCCGAAGAATTCGATTTAAGGTATAATTACACCCCAGAGACATTTATGCCAAGTTTCAATATTCTTGAGCTTTAAGAAGGCCCATCTAGTTATGAAATGAAATGCAATGATAATTAAACTACCAGAGGGCTACAACGCAGCATCCTGCACTATGGAAGGAATGTCAGTTGCAAAAAGGAAACTCCCTTCTGCACAAAGATGCAGCTAACCTATATTTCACCCCTTCTGTCAGACCCATGGGACCCACAGGACATATGCTTTCTATCTAGTTTCAAACATGTGCTTCGATGACAGGCATCCCCAAGGGGCAAGAGGAAGAATGGATTTCAAATAACATAGAAAGATGGAATAAATATCATGCTTAAAGAAATGAATTTCTCCATCTGCTTCATCATATGCAGCGAAACGTTATAGGAGCCTACCACTCTTCATCTAAACATTCCTTAAAAATGTTCACTGAAAATCTCTGAACATTCACTGTATTAATAGGCTATTCATGCGTGGGGAAAGAATTATTAAGCTGGAAAAGGTGGAGGAAACTTTGTAAATATGAATTCAATTAACAGGGTTATGAGGTTATTTGTGTTATGTACAAATAATTTATTATTTCTGAGGACCTCGTGTCTGTCCACCATTTAAGTAGCAGCTTCCATTTGGCAGCGAAGTCTGGCTATGGAGAATATAGGAAAGGGTCACTGAATGGGTAGAGCTAAACACACCAAGGGAAAGAAACTTTACTCAGTGCTCTGGGGCACTCAAAGAGGCAACAAGGTGGCCCCACTCAAAATGTGCAGCTTCAGAAGAATTATGAGGTTGAAGCAGCATGGTTAACAAAGGAAGGACCTCGATGAACAGAGAAGAATAGGCAACATATTTATTAGCCCCACGTATCAACACTATGTAACAAGTCTACTCCCAGAAGCAACTAGACTCAACATAACTCAGGAGATGCCAATCACACCACAATACAGGGTCATCACTGTTCCAAGAAGCCCTGTTGCTCCCAACTCTACAAGATCATGTGAGCCCCTTTTATCTTAAAGGGAAGCCCAGGGAGGGATGTGAAAGACTTAACAATACTCCAAAGATACGGATATGTATTTCTACATGTGGCTTAAATTTTGGGAACTCACAAAATTTTAAACTGGAGAAGAGGCTGCTCAGGACCAATGTCATTAACAGTTCTGAAAACAGACATGATATTGTCATTACATATGTAAGTCTTATTGTAAATATAACCTGTGACATTGCAATCCATGCAACCACGAAAAGAATACTTAGGACAAATCATTTGAAGGCACTGGCCACAACTAATCTTAAATAATATGTATTATTAGGATATATAATATAATATTAATAAGTGCCCATTGTGAAAATATAGGTAGATATGGTTAAAAGACACACTTGTGATAATGCAGGTAATTAGAGGCAAGTACAAGGGCTTTTCAAATTGAATTACTATACATCCTATTAAAGGAACTACCTTATGAGAAGCATCAAAGTAAATTGATTATCTGATCTTTGGATCCCATAAAGATACAGTTCTTGGAAAACTGGAGGAAGGTAAGAACATAAGAAAGGTTATCATTTGTATCTGTCGTAAATCTGATGTCTGGTTGGTTCAGAATGAGGACACAGCATGACTTCTTTTAACCCCGTAAAAGTCTCAGTATTTAGCTATGGTGCTTGGGGTGGGAAGACATGTGAAATGTTTTACTTATTTCCACTGTTTTCATACTCTGGCTATATCTTACAGAGACTTTAGAGTACCCAAGTAATTAAGTTGGGATCCAACCATTTCCGGCAATTCTAGAAGCCTGGCAGCAATGTACTCTGTTTCATAGTCTCTGGTCAGAAAATTTCCATCACCATTTCTTGATCATATCCCTCGTACGTTTATATGCAACCTGCTTTGTGACAGACTCTTACTACCACTGTGAGCTTCTTTATGACTTTTTATCTTATTCCAAAACCATTCTCAGGATTTCCACAACTTCTCCTGATCTTATTGCCTTGGTACAGTTTCAATGATGTGGCCTCCTCTCCTCACTTTCTTGTAAAAGCACCTTTCACAGGCACTACTCTCATAGATCCTATCACAGACAACTATGCAGCCAACATATTGGGGGACACGCAGATTATTTAGGTGTAATAGCTAGTTTCTAAATCATCTGGGATTTCTATGCTATTTTAAAGTAAATAAATATTTGTAGTTCATGGTTCAAAAGTCATAAAAAAACTTTGTCATACACATTTTATTTTTTTTTATTTTTTTAATTTTTTTTTTTTAACATTTATTTATTTTTGAGACAGAGAGAGACGGAGAATGAACGGGGGAGGGTCAGAGAGAGGGAGACACAGAATGTGAAGCAGGCTCCAGTCTCTGAGCTGTCAGCACAGAGTCTGATGTGGGGCTCGAACTCACAGATCGCGAGATCATGACCTGAGCCGAAGTCGGCCGCTTAACTGACTGAGCCACCCAGGCGCCCCTGTCATACACATTTTAAATTACCAAGGAAAGATTATGACAAAGTCACACAGGTCAAAATAAATTTAACATTATGTTTCATCACTTTTCCAAGAACATGTAAACTCAGAGTCAAAAAAAAAAAATTTTTTTTATATCATCAAAATAGAATGCAATGCATCATTTACCATACATTTACCAGAGTAGTGTCTACCCCAGTGGGCTTGCTGCGTTGCCTTGATAGCTTGGGTTCCTGTAGTTACAGGTCTTAATGTGGCACCAAACTGTAGAATTACAAGCATAGACATTTGTTGGATTGTCTAGATTTGAATCCAGCATGGATTCAAGTTACTATTTGTAAATTCTATTTATAAATGCTTAGAACAGTGTCTGGCCTGTAATAAACCAATAAAAAAATAAATAATAATATACCTGTAATAAATTTAAGTGGCTTTTATTAAACAACTATTAGATTCTGTCTTTCTTTGTGGAATAATCTCTCCTTCAATATTTCTTTGGTGCCAGAAAGCCATGGGTCCCCTTCCATTTTAAGCCAGCTACCTTCCATTGAAAAGGTTTAAAAGATTCATTCTCAGTGTTTGTGGTTTTTTTTTTTTTCCTTTTCCATAATTTCCAATATATTCTTAGTGGTTGTTTGTCTAAACTTTGTTTCTCTTGTATTTCCAAATTTAGTTCTTGTGTTGTTCCACTAATTACTTCAACAATCATTCAGTAAAATGTCTGAAGATGAACATCTATTTCTGACGTACATACATAAGTCTGCATGTGCCCCTTCATGACTTGCTCCAACATCTCCTTTCATTCTTTCAAAATGTTATTTTATTGGGACTTCCTTCTCTAAATATGTGTTTAAAATTGGCAAAATACTATTTCTCCTTTCCTCCACAGCACAGAAACTTTCTATCCCTCCTCCTGGCTTATTTTCTGTACAGCATTTATGATTTTTTATAATCAGATTTATCAATCCTTTTAATATAAATTATTTATATAATTTAATTGCTTGTTTTTTTTTCTCTTAACTAGAATGTAAAGCACCAAAGTGTCATTAGTTTTTAATGGTATTTTTCATACGTTTATCCACTACTTGCAGAAGAGTTCGTGACACAAATTAACATTTGGACTATTTTCAAAACTATTTTTCAGTAAAATTATCCATGAATCTATAAAATCTATACCCCCCCGCACCCCCATCACTGGATGCTTTAGGTAACTAGGGAGAAGGTTATTAGGGAAAAAATAAAGAGGAAAAGTGAATTAGTTTTTTTTTTTTATGATACCCATTTTACAGAAGCATTTGAAAAATAAACAGCATTTTAAAATGCTACTGAGATACTGAAATCCATTTAACATATAATATTATTTTTCTCATCTATTATTTTAAGAAAATAATTCAGATATGTAGACATAGGGGCAAATATTTGCTCTTTGGTAGCCTATTGTTTTTTCAGGAGATCCTACCACCCACCATTTTGTGATTAAATAGCAGGAAGTATTATAAAGTCAAAAGTGATAGTCCATTTTTAGTCCGACAACATACAGTAAGTATCCACCATATATTTGAGTATCAACCTTAATTTATGTGGCAAAGAAGCGTAGCTGAGTGCCTAAGTTCTGTACCATTCTTCTCTTGAACTGTTGATGAAATATGCAACACCGGCTTGTTACAGAACAGTTAAAGGAGCAACTAAATGCAAAGGTACACAATAAAACAAAGCTGTGTTCCTTAAAAATCTTTATAGAAGCTTGTATCAAAGCATATGGTACGAAATCACCATTCTGGAGGAAGGAAAAGTGGTTGCTAAAAAGATAATTGAACTAAATTGGAGTATATAGTACTCCCTGTGGAGTGGAAAGAAAGGTTATTTGTCCCAAGCATGGGGTGTAGAATAGGGTACGCTCATTGCAGAAGTAGCAATAATATTAAAACATGACATTAAATGATATTTAGTATCAAGTACAATACAAATTATAATGATATTTTAAAAATCTGCTACGTTACTCTAGTTTTTTTCAAAGAAGGGCAGTTGAGACTTTCTGAAGTGTTGAATTAAATCATATTCAAATATAAACACAAAATAAGTTTCAATGCAAAATATAAATATCTATTTTTAACTTTCAGCCACTCTGGATGAATCACACTATATAGCTCCCCTTAACTGAAATAGATAATTCAGTATTGGCTACATTAAAAAAATCATTGCCAAGGGATATCTGATATTAAGATAGGGAATCAGAAATTGGAATCTATTTGCGTCTCCTTAATAGGCTCATAATTATCCTTGAATAAGTGATTTTGTTATTCTCTGCTCTTTCCTTGTGTTTTTAATAAAATTGTCAAGGTCAGCTGTATCATGAATTGACTGAAAACAATACTGAAAATATTAACAATTTGGTATTTTTCAAAAGGTTTAAGATCTGATTAACGTGCTTATCTTTAACAAAAAATGAAACCTGTCACTATGTACGATTTACTCATTTGCATTCAAAGACCTTTGATTAGAATAATTTTTCAAATATAAACAATTAGTAACAGGCCATTTGTTTACTAAACGTTATAGGAGAGACCCAGCTGTCTGTATCTCCTTCATTTGACTATTGTGAAGTTAGAATTTTCTCATGACATTTCACTATTTAAAAATGTTCAGCTAAATAACATCTTGTCAGATTAGATATTTTAAGGTTATCTTCCACATACTAGCCAAGAAGAAACGTGTTTCAATCTAAGAAAATCACGAGTATTTCTATGTCATTTGACTCCATTTTTCGTATACCCCGGAAATATATCTTATCCCTTATTTTGATGTGGAAGGGGACTTTTTAAAATGAACTTTAAAATCATGTCCTGCTGACTTGCAAATGGCAGGCCGATGCTAAATGAGAGAAGCCTTAAAAACTCTGATACCTTTTATCCCTGCACAGAGAGATTCCATGCTCCGTATGTTCTAATCCTTGGCTTTCCAATATTGCCTTTACGAGGTTAAGGAGATGAATGTTCATTGCTTTTAATCCTTACCATGATTTATGAGCCTCTTGGTATCCTTTCCCCAGAGCAGCTACAACTGTGTGGCTGTTCTGCCTGCTGCTTAAATTACACAGACATCTGCAAAGTAAATTATGGATTGTTGTCCCATAGACCATAACCAAGCATTCTCTTCATCTCTCCTGCAGGATTTTTTCTTTTTTTTTTTTTTTAATTAGAGCAAAGACCGCATACAGTTTTACTTGCCTAAGTCCTGAAGAAATGTTAAGCTAACCTGAATGATAGCACAACGACCTGGATTATGACCTATCACATAACATCAAAGCAGCCTGACATCTAACAGGATTACTTTAAAGTTGGAAGGGAAAAAAACAAAAACAAAAACAAAAACAACTTCCCTTTATTTATGTTTCTTCTTTATTTAAGGAACACCATCTTTATGTTCACAGAAGGAAGGTGACCTTTAAAATTAACTGAAGATGTGTGCCATGCAATAAAGACACATGTAAAGTGACCTTTCAGTCTCTGAGTGTGCAAGATTTTAAGAGCATCTTCTGGCCTATGGTTCTTTGAACCAAATACTGACAAAGAAATAAAAAAAAATACATAAAGGAAAATTCGTGAAAGATTGAAGTACGTCTTTAGGATTTTGTTTTTCTTCTACTGTTATCACTTGTAGTAAAGCTGGTTTAATAATCCTGGAAATTTGCAGAGATCATGAGTAATTGGAACAATTTTTTTTTCTGAATAAGAAGTCTAGCAGAGTCTAAGAAGAAATGGTCATCTCCTTCTGTATTTTCCTTTCTGTTCTCTGCTTACTATTTTGTGCAGATGATGACTCATAATTCCCAATGACAAGTCCATTGTGAAATCCTAATAGGCATGTCTCAAATGACTAGCCTTTGACAGTTACCCCAAATTAGAAATAGCCCAGCATTTTTTCTCCAAATGTGCTAATTGCAATGCAAACAATAACCCATCAGGGAAAACCTCACTAACAAAATTTACAAAATGATTTCTAGTAATGCCTTACCAAAGTAAATTTCTTTTTAAACAGATGGCTGTGCAATTCATTTTTTTTTTGAATCCTACTGTCAACTCAGCAGGATGTTGTGAGGTCTAAAACCAGAAATGCTCAAATCTACTCCTTGCTGAGCAGATCTGTTGCTGCCTCTGTGTTTCCATCACTTTGCTTTTCACCTCATCACTGCTGAGAGGCAATGTTCCCTGAGTGTCAGGACCCGATGTTCATACCAATGCCCTAAAGACTTCCTTTTCTTTTTTTCTTTCTTTCTTTCTTTCTTTCTTTCTTTCTTTCTTTCTTTCTTT
>NW_026057577.1:134275820-134325393 GCF_023721935.1 Panthera uncia | reverse complement strand
GAGGAGGAGGAAGAGGAGGAGGAAGAGGAGGAGGAGGAGGAGGAGAGAAAGGAAGAGAAAAAGAGAAAAAGATTTTAAGGATTGGTCCATATATCTGGGGGCTGGCAAATCTGAAATCTGTAGTCCAGGCTAGGAGGCTAGAGACTAAGGAAGGAGTGATGTTGCAATCCTGAGTCCAAAATCTAGTCTGTAGGGCAGGCTGGCCTACTGGAAACTCAGGAATTTGATACTGCAGTCGTGAGACAGAATTTCTTCTCTGCGAAACCTGGTTTTGCTCTTAAGACCTTCAACTGATTGGATGAGGCCCACACAAATTATCAAAGGTAGTCTTCTTAAAGTTAACTGAGTATAGATGTTAACTACATCCACAAAACACCTTCTCAAGAAACAACTAAATTAATGACTGACAAAATAATTGGGTATTACAGCCTAGGCAGGTTGATACCCAAAACTAGCATAAGTGGCATACAATTAAGTGCTGGAATTGTGAAATTGCACTACTTGCTCGCTCTTGTTTGCAATACTGAACCTCAGTATGTTGCCTAGAAGTGATTAAAGCTATCAAGTATGGGCAAGAATACGAAGCAGTAAGGATGCTGTACCCTGCCAGCAGGAAGCAGAAATGTAAAATGCTGTGAAAACTTGAGAAAGCAATATAGTGTTACCTGAAACATGTTAAGATGTGCAAATTCATGATGTAACAACTTCCACTCCTAGAAAATCTTTGAATATATACAGTATCACAGCGTTAGGCTAATAGAAAAGGATGTAAATTGACAGAATAGCAGATACACTGAGGCATATCTGTATTAATAGTGAACTACACAGTATGAATTTGAATATGCTATAGCTTCCATGTGTCAATGTTGTTAACCTCCCAATCAGATTAGTTGCAACATGATCCCATATATGCAAAAGTGTACTCAAGGGTTAAATAATATAACTTAAGAAAGAAATAAACACCAGAATGGATTATTTAAAAATCAGAATACTAATAACTACATCTAAAGGGGGAGGATCTAGAATGCAATTGAGAAATGGCATGACCAAAGTTCCTAAGGCATTTGTCGATTTTCCATCTTTAACGTGAGTTCTGGGTATGTGGTTGGTTAATTTGTGATCATCATATATTCATTTTATGTTGTTACATCCTTTTGGACATGGCTTATATATTTCAAAATGAATTTTTAAAAATAATAGCAGTTAATTTATTTTACTAAAATGACTTTTTGTGTTTAAAGTAAAGCACTAAGGTAAGTCATGAGCGAAAAGAGTTAAACATAAGAATATATAGCAGTCTAATTCCAAATCTGTTAAATATTTAATTACCAAGTGCATAGGTGAAATAATACAGAGACATTATATGAAAATTTCAAGAGTTATTAACTGTGTGATATAATGACAGGTGGCATTTATTTCATTTTCTGAAATTTCAAACATTCTTCAAAGTACATACATGCACATATTAATATTTATCTATTTTTAGACTATTAACTCACACATGGTAAACAGTTAAATAAATCTCAAATATAAGAAATAATAATGGAGGGAGTTTCTTCTTTGGTGCCAATTTTTAAACCATAATGGATGAAAAAAATCCTGCCCTGTGTAACATAACACAAATTTAAAATCACTGCATTAGATAAAAGACTCCACACAATTGTTTAGAGTGATTCACATTATCTAAATAAGGAATTCATTTGAATGTTGTAAGAATTAATCACATTCATGCTATCTACTCCATGGTTTCCCTATTCAATACTGAATCGTCTAGTAAACACAATGAAGTCATTTCAAGCAGAGGTAAATGATACTTTAGAGACCAAACTCTGCTTTACAAACTACCTTATTACATACTATAATGGATTCAAATCATGCTTGATGAATAAGAAAGGTGAATGATATCCTTATGGTCCTTTTCCAGAAGTCTTAAAAGGCTCACGTTGATGAACATTAAAAAATAGAGTTAAATGAGATTTTAATGGACTTACTTTAAGAGCAAGTGACTTGTTTTAGCATATTTTTTTTATTATTACATGTTATGGAACTAGGAATAAGGAAAACAGCCTGCAATGTAGTTACTTTGTTTTAAATATCATAAACGTACAAAGATATGCTAGCAGGCAAATGTTCACAATATTCAACTCCAGGCTGAGGCACATATGGAATATATTAACTTTGGTAATTTTTTGAAGCATGTAGTGGTACTGAGAAACATGTCTTAAAGACCATAAATGTCTAAACAATAGTAATGTAGGATATATAGTTCAAAGCCATCTGATGTGCCAAGGAACTGTGTGAAAAAAAATTCTGAGGATCCCATACCTATGTCATTTGATATTTGAGATTAAGATATTGTAATCTGAAGTACAGTCTTTTAAATATACTTAAGAAATTTTAATATTTTGTTCATTAAGGCATATCAGCTGTTAGTTGTTATTCTGAAGTTATTACAAGTTTACCTTTTTCTATTACAAGAGTCAATTATGTGACATAAGACACAAGTATATTTTGACTTCTGAATATAGAATAATTCTGTGTTTTTTTTTCTCAGTCAAGCCTAACCATGTGATCTAATGTAAAAATGCAAAATAGGGGGATCTTATAAAAGATATATTCTAGAAAGAAATATATGTATGTAAATAAGATCTATCCCTCTAATAAAACAATTTTAAATTTACATGTATATATTTTAGAATTATAGATATTCATGTATTCTATGTTCAACCTAAATAAAACATGAAGCAAAATTGAATATAGGCAGACTGATACATATAAAAATATCTAGTACTGGCTCGCCTGGGTGGCTCAGTCAGTTAAGCATCCAACTCTTACTTTTGGCTCAGGTCATGATCTAATGACTCAGGAGATCAGATGCCCCAAGTCCGTCGGGCTCTGCACTGACATCAGGGAGGCGGCTTGGGATTCCCTCTCTCCCTACCCCTCCCCTGTTCTCACAGGGGCTCTCTCTCAAAAATAAATAAATAAACTTTAAAAAAAAGTATCTATTATTAAAAAGAAAAAGCTGAAAAAAAAATTGAAACATTTAGTAGACCAAAATTTAGAACTTATGGCTCTAGTTTGCTGAAAATAAGAAGTTACAGGGAAGCATTTGCGTAGGAACTACAGAAGTGGGGGGTACCTGAGTGGCTCAGTCAATTAAGCTTCCAACTCTTGATTTCAGCGCTGGTCATGATCTCACAGTTTTTGGTTTCGGATTCTCTTTCTCCCTCTCTCTCTGCTCCTTACCCCCTCAAAATAAACATTTCAGAAAAAAGAACTAGAGAAGTAAATCTTGTTCTTTGAAGAGGATTAATTCTGATATTTGAGAAAATATGACCCGTTTTTTTAAAGTCCAAAAAAATGCTCCCAAAGATTTGTAATTATTTGGTGTCTTTTACCAGAGTAGAGATGGAAAATATTTACATGAAATTACCAATGAAATTATTTATTGTTAAGAATAGTTAAAATGTTCTGTGAAAAGCTGATCAAGGTAAACATGTCAATTCATGAACATCTAGAATAGATTTCTTAAATTAACATTTATACTGTTATAGGTTTTTTGGTATTATAAAACTCATTTATGTTGATAGATGGAATTAACACCAGTATTATTTATAATGGATATTTTAAAACAGTATATATTACACTCCTGTATCTTTAATTTAACATAGACAGGATAAACTATATGAGGTTTGTATTTCCCGAATCATCAGCTTTTATTTATTCAACAGCAGTCGACAAAGAAAATGTTGAAACCCAAAAGTAAAGAATTGCCTTTGGGAGAAGCTCCAGATTTTAGTGATGAGAAATCTCTGATAATCTTTCTGGTATCTTTTATTCAACAAAGATTTATTAAGCATACCCAAAGGTCAACACGCTGTGTTAATTCCTCAGTATGCATAGATGAATAAAACACAGTCCTAAGCCTCAAGCAGTTTCAGGGCTAATGGTAAAGCTAAAACGTAGAAATTTGCATTGGTGATTATTAATATGAATGTTATTTCTCCCATCTTTTACTTTTTTTGAAAAACTCTCATATTCCAAGGGACATTTTACTCTCACAGTGAACACTAAAACTGAAACAAAAATTCAAAGAACACTTCAACCTAATTGAGAGGTGGGGAGTCATTCTTACTCAACAGTATTTTCCCTTTTAAAACCTAAACAAGAGAAAAGACAAAAGCAATTAGAAACAGAAGGGGCAGGTTTATTTGAAGAGTTATAAAGTACAAAACCTGGAAGAGAAGATCTTTTAGATATAGAGAAAGAGGAGAAGAGGGGAATGGGCTTAAGATTTCCGGTCTTAAATATCTGCCATTCATTGTTCTTGATCCCTTATAAATGCCCACACAAACTGATGTCACGGGCCACAGGCATACATGGGTATTGGTTGTAGAAAGGTATAACATAGGAATCTGCCTAGAATAGATCAGAATCAGTGGGAGTTTCAGAGCTGGGGGATTAATAGACCCACTACTACTGTTACCAAGATTCATGGTAACTATTTACTCAGGGATAAAATAGAGGCATATGTGAGGAACTCAACTGAAACAAAGATGGAGATGAAATCTCCTACCTGATAGGAATGAAGGATGTACCTAAATCAAAAAGCCCACAAGGAGCTGAATGCTGCTGATAACTATGTGAGATTAGAACTAGATCCTTCCCCAGTCGAACCTCAAATGAGACTGAAGCCCCAACCAACACCTTGAAGTTTTGTGAGACCCTAGAGCAGAGAACCCAGATAAGTGTTACCCTAGCTCCTGACTCACAGAACCTGTGAGAAAATACGTGTGTGTTAAGTGTCTAAATCTGTTGTAATACTATTAAGGAACAAAGAGATAATAGATATGATGTCAGAATCCCATTTTCCTAAATATATATATATTTACACACACATAAAAGATATATATATGTATATGTATACATATATTCAGTGTGTGTGTGTGTGTATGTATATATATATATATGTATATATATATATACATACACACACATATATTCAATAAAAGGCCATTTTTCCGCATTAAACTGTTTGCAGAGATTTTAAGTAATGCTTGAACAGTTGCTCATTTTGCCATTAAAAATAAAGTATGTCTGTGGGGCGCCTGGATGGCTCAGTTGGTTAGGCGACTGACTTCGGCTCAGGTCATGATCTCACAGTTTGTGAGTTCAAGCCCTGCATCGGGCTCTGTGCTGACAGCTCAGTGCCTGGAGCCTGCTTCTGATTCTGTGTCTTCCCCTCTCTCTACACCTCCCCTGCTCACATTCTGTGTCTCTCTCTCAATAATAAATAAATGTCAAAAAAATTTTTTTAAATAAAGTATGTCTGGGAACAAAGACTGCTTATTTCCTTACATAATCTAAGTAAATGAATTATTATAAACACTTGGCCCACAGAAAGTACCAGACGTAAATCGACCCAGAGATTACTCCATCCGTCAACTTGGAATGTCAAAAATAAACATATGCTTTAGTCACACATTAAAATGCCTCACCTGCCTCACCAAGATAATTTAAATCTAAAATGAAATTTTCATAAGAACTATGTTTTAAATAGACAAATAGTTACTAAGAATTCATTATGTGCCATTTCAATCATTACAGGAATACATGTAAGAAAATTACAAAAAGATTCATAGGATTATGAGTATCTCTGCTTTGACATTTACAAGACAATTCATAAAAACTACTGCGCATTAACTGAACTCTTGCTTTGCAAAGTTTCTCATTTCAATAGATATAAAATCATTCTTTTAAAACTACCTAAGAGAAGGTAAATACAAATTGTAAGAAAAAAAAAAGTCTGAAGTTGGTTTAGTTTTAATCACAGCTAAGCATAATTCTTTTCTTTTTTTTTTTTTTTTTAAGTTTCTTGTAATTATTACTGCGTTTTCACTTTTCACTCTGATCTCAGATTTTTTCCACTGGATATAACTGCAGAATTTTAGTGTTTAATTTGATAGGTCTAACTTAACAATATACTGTCACAAAGATTAGATCATTTCAACATACAAATAAAATAAATTTTATGTATAAGAGTGGTATTTATGAACAAGACAGGTTTTTTGTTGTTGTTGTTGTTGTTATTTGAGACAGAGAGAGAGTGCAGGGAAGGGGGCAGAGGGAGAAAGAGAGGGAGTGAGAGAGAATCCCAAGCAGGTTCTGTGATGTCATCACAGAGTCCAAACTGGGGCTTGAACCCACAGTGAGATCATGACCTGAGCTGAAATCAAAAGCCAGGCACTTAATCAGGTGTCTAACCAGCTGAGCCACACAGGCGCCCCAAAGGCAGTTTTTTTCCTACAGATAAATAACATAAAAACCCTACAAATTATACATGATCTTCTGCCAGATGATTTTTAGGAGAGGGATAAAAGGATATAGAAATAAAATATTGGAAGTGTCAGGCTTGTCAGAAGTATTAACTGTCCAAGTAGGGTTTCTGGCATAGAGAAGAGGGGACTGACTTCTGCTTAAGAAAGAGAAAATGAGGGGCACCTGGGTGGCTCAGCTGGTTAGGCACCTGATTCTTGGATTTGGCTCAGATCATGGTCTCACAGTTCTCGGGATTGAGCCCCGTGTGGGGCTCTGTGCTGATAGCGTGGAGCCTGCTTAGGATTCCCTCTCTCCCTCTCTCTCTCTCTGCCCCTGCTTCCCCCCACCTTTAAAAAATTAATTAAAAAAAAAAAAGGGAGGAGAAAATGAAAGCCAAGTGGAGATGGGTTGGCATTAAGTGCTAAAATAATTTGGCGACAATCACATTCACCTTCTGCTCCAGCTAAGAAGGACTAACACAAGTGGAGCTGGTTGCACAGAGGGGAACCTATTAATCAGTGGTGAAATTTGACAATTTCTAATGTAGTAGTTGAATAGATTATTCTTCCTTTTGCCACTCTTATATTTCTGGGTCTATCATCTGAGAGGTTTCAGCAGAGAAACTAGAGTTGCTAAAATGAAAATGACTTATGGAGTCTTTTCCTTTATCTAAATTATATTAGAGGAGATACAGATTTCAATGAGTAATTATAATTAAGAATAATGAAGATTATGAGAAGGGAAATAGGGAGATCTAACAGAACAAAGTATATGGAGATGTTCTACTGGAGAGGGAATCTCTAAGGGGAAAACCTGATTGTGCTGTGACTGAAAGAAACTAGGGGGTGCCTGGGTGATTCAGTCAATGAAGCATCCTACTCTTGATCAGGTCATGATCTCACAGTTCCTGAGTTCGAGCCCCACATTAGGCTCCAAGCTAACAGTGCGGAACCTGTTTAGAATTCTCTCTGCCCCTCCCCTGCTCATGCTCTCTCTCTCAAAATAAATAAACTTAAAAAAAAATTAGGTTGGTTATAGTATTAGGGGAGAAACAAACTATATTCTAGGCTTGGGGAAAAAAAAAAAGATGTGAAAGTTGTCAATAAGTCCTATATGGTCAGAATGTACAACAGGAAGGTGAGGGAGAAATCTTTCCTCTGAAATAAAATCAGCTTCAGCCCTAGCACCGTGCTTCCGGAAGTAAACTCCAGGTTCCTCCCTTGCTAACATTTCTTGAAAGCTCATTTCTAATTTTAAAATGTGTTTAAAGTTGAGAAACTTGAATAAAATTGAATTTTAATGCTTTGTGATGGTGTGGTTCTGTTATTATCCCAAATTAACAGAAGAAAAAACTAAGGATTAGGGAAGTCAATCAACTCTCCTGAGGAAGTCATTCTGACAAGATTCAAACCAGGGACTTGCCCATAAAATTATAGGGTTCTTTCTTCCCGGAGTGCCAAATTCCTTTTCACAAGCTTTATAATAGCTACACTTCTTAGGAGCAGAGAGCTTGCCTAATTAGTGAGGCTGAAAAAGCAAATGAGAATATTTCAGCCAACAGTCCAGGAAAGATCAATTTGTCAGTTTTGACATGAACCATGGAGGAAAACATCTACTTTTCTTGGATGATTAATCCAATATAGCTACTATTGAGTAAAACCACTTACTTGCTGCCATGCAAAATATATAAATTAACATACTAATTTTTCAAACACTTTTAGCATTGATTAGATGTGCCCAGGACAACAAATTGACAACATTTTACCTACCACAGCTATGGCAGAGCCTTCCTCAGCCTGAGTCCCTGAGCGGACTCACTCAGTCCACTCTAATCCACATTTGGAGTCAACGGGGGTAAACTTCTGTCACATCAATGCTCTGATATCTGGGGGAAAGGTGTTCTTTTGTAACAGAAAACTAATAAAAAAGGCAGGCATATCTCTAACTAGTTGCCACATAAATAGGAAACAGACAGATATGATGAATGATTCCTCTGAGGAGGATATTTTCATGTCAAATTTTAATCACTTATTTTCTTCTGCCTGATCAACACTGCTACCTGGAGGAACATTTTTCTTTTAAGATGAAACTTACCAAATTCACATCCAAATTGTTATCTCCCTAACTCCCAACAGCCTCTCCCTCAGGTGGTGTCTATACAAAGGAAAATGCTACTATAAGACATAATATTTCTGCTCAGGTGTCCAAATTAATTTTATTCACACTAGACACCTGTGACATAATGAACTTCCTTATTTACTACTTAAAGCTTTGAAAATAAAACAATGTAATTAAATTTGAAAGACCAAGTATTTCTTGGTCTTTAAATTCAGAGACACCTTTATTGTCAAACAAAAAATTTCAAAAATTTGGCTAATATCTCAAATACATGAAAAAATAATTAAAACATCTGTTACTTATAAAAATATAGATGACAAATATTTGTCAGTTAAAATTTTAATTGTAGCTTTATGTGTATTCATTTAATTTTTACAAGATATATTGATTTGATTATTTAGCTGGTCTATCTTTGACTCTAGTCAAAAATCTAAATATAATTTCAAGTTTCAATGTCTTTCATTGATAAGTTATAAAAACTGTGTGTCATGATTTAAACACAAATCCTTAGTTCTACTCAAGGCAATCATAATTTGAATTAATACACAAGGGCTGTGAAAATTAAAGGGTTTGAAATCTTTAAGACTCCCCAAGGCATTATTGCAGAGATACAGTATCTGCAGTAATAAATAACCAAAAAGTCCACATGTAAAAATTACAGGGGCGCCTGGGTGGCTCGGTCGGTTAAGCGTCCGACTTCGGCTCAGGTCATGATCTCACGGTCTGTGAGTTCGAGCCCCGCGTCGGGCTCTGTGCTGACAGCTCAGAGCCTGGAGCCTGTTTCAGATTCTGTGTCTCCCTCTCTCTCTGCCCCTCCCCAGTTCATGCTCTGTCTCTCTCTGTCTCAAAAATAAATAAATGTTAAAAAAAAATTTAAAAAAATTACATAATACTATATCAGACAGCAAATACTTTGGATGTGAAATATTCGTATTTTCCTTCAAATGTATCCTGTTACTTTATCCATGCACACATTTGGTGGTATCAGCGATGGATCCGTGTATAATGTTGGTAGGACTTTAGGATATAGCTTATTAAGTGCTGCATTAATGTTAATGACCATTGTGTTTCAGGGCAGGGACAGCCCTATGAATTTTATGTAAACTTTCAAAGTTTGTTGAACCCATTCATTGACAGAAAAATTTCAGGGACTGGGCTAACATTCACCAACCCAAAGCAATAAGAGTAAAAAATATGTATTGGTAGATATTTTGCCTAACACTTCTGTGAATTCTGTGACGCCTCTCTATCAATAATCTGAAAAAAAATCTTGATTTTGAAGTGGTAAACATCCTTTCTCTTTAACACAGTTATGATATCTTATAATTATAAAAATATACCATATCATATGATACACAGAAACAAATACAAAAATTACAACCCTACTTTAACAAATGTATTTAATAAGTATTTACATTTAAACAGATATTAATTTGAATAAATAACATGCATATTATAATTTAAACCAATAACATACATATTAATCTATGCTAGGTGCTATTCCTTACTTTTACATTTTAGTTTGTTTATTTATTTTGAGAGAGAGAGAGTGTGTGAGGGAGACAGACAGAGCTTGAGCCAGGGAAGGGCAGAGACAGAGAGGGAGAGACAAGATCCAAAGTCAGCTCCAGACTCCAAGCTGCCTGCACAGAGCCCGACATGGGGCTCAAACTCATGAGGTGTGAGATCATGACCTGAGCAGAAGTTGGATGTTTAACCAACTGAGCCACCCAGGGGCCCCTTTTACTTACTTTTAAGAATTTCATCATCTTAGAGGAGTACCTATATATGTGTTGCTGAAAAACTTATTAAAAAAACAGAAATGCTGAGTCAAACTAACATGTTTCAAATAGTTTTAATCAAAATAATTTTAACATTTTTATGTATACATTGGTTCAGAAAATTCTGGATGTTACTGCATTCTCTTAAGCAGTAAAAATCTATTTCAATTCTAATAAGATAAACCAGAAGTCCACAGGTCATGTTTTATATTCTTTTTAAGTCATATGATCTTAATAAACTTACAACTGAGAAGAAATAACCATATATAATGCTGAACACGTTCCTTGTAAGTATAGTTTATTAAGCATCTATCCTATAGAAATGTAAAACTGTATTGCCCAATATCATAACTCATGTATAATAGGAATTGTGAAGCACAAATTTGGTATTCTTGAATTTTAGGACTGTTCATCTTAAATTCACGGGAGGCACGCCGCTAGTTATGTTCCAAGTAAACCCTGAAATAGATTTTGTGGACCATGGAAAGTGAAAGGTATTGAAGAATGAATAGTGAAAGGATGGTGTAGTATGTGGGTTGTGCTTTAAAATAGAACATAAAAATCAAACTGCAGCAAAGCATGGTATATATTCAACAATGCCTTTTAAATATCAGGAAACTAGACCAGAATCAAAGACCTTCTGTAAATAGCAGTAGCCCCTCCGAAGTCGCATTTTCAATTCAGACGGACACCACTGTCCCAGTGAAGCTGTAGGAATACACTGTAGGGGCAGCCATTCAAACTCACTGCAAAGTCCAGACTTGGTGTCTTTTTCTCACTCTCTCCCAGTCCCAGCCAGCTCTATAGACTGTAAGATTTGATTCTATCATAGGTTTCTGAGCAAATCGTTCCATTTACTTCACACGGTCTACTATACTTCAGAGCTTCCCTGCAACCCACCATCACGGCCATGCATTCATTCTCAACCTCTATCCTTTTCTCTCCCTACAAGAAGTGTTCTTTATTGAAACAGCTCTGCTTAATATCCCTAAGTCTCATATGACTATGTGTGTGCATGTGAGTGTCTGAATGTGTGTATCCTGGCGTGGAAGGTAGATGGAGAGCGGTGCTGAAGCTGGAGGAAGATGCCTACGTTGGCAGTCTACTTGCTCGTGGCTTAGGTTTGTGACGCGAACAGAAGCAAGCAATAGCATCCTTTGAAATAAAGGACAAGTTCCCTTTACCGTCAGAGACTTGAACAGAAGCAACAGCTAAGTGTGGTTTTAAAGTACAGTAAAACCTTGGTTTGCAAGCATAATTCATTCTGAAAACATTCTTGTAATCCAAAGCACTTGTATATCATAGCGAATTTCCCCCTAAGACATAATGGAAACTCAGAGGATTCGTTCCACAATCCAAAAATATTCATGTAAAAATGATTACCATACTCTAATACGACATAATAAAGAAAATACAAAATAGAAAATACAATAAACAAAGTAACCTGCACTTACCTTTGAAAGCTTTCATGGCTGTTGTAAAGGAGACGAGAGAGAGGAGGGTTACTGTGTACGATGACTTTCACTACGACCAACAGAATCGCTGCTATTAGCTCAATGGGATCTTTTCCTGCATGGGGACCATTGTGTACACTCACACGGCTGTTGACTCCAGTACAGTATTGATAAACTCTTGTCATATACTGTATTTAATGTAACTGGCAATAAGACAGGGGAGGAAAGGGTCTGTATTTGCAGGCAGCCTGACCTAGAATGAAGCAAAGCATTGCTAGGTCACTCTTGTGTGGAAAAGCAAAGGACTGTCCATAGGTGCTTTGAAGTGACAAAAAATACCCTACTGCCAGTTGCGGGCACCTTCCGATGATCTAAAAAATCACTGATTTCTGTCAAACACCACAGCCTGAGACAGAGCATGGGAGACAATCACCCACAATCTCAGAGAAAAAAAAGAGAAAGAGAAGACTCATCGGCTCATTTGCGATCACGTGACATTTGCCATCACATACTACTTGTATTGCAAGACATCACTCGTTTATCAAGCTAAAATTTATTAGAAATGTTTGCTCGTGGGGCACCTGGGTGGCTCAGTCAGTTGAGCGTCCAACTTCGGCTCAGGTCATGATCTCACAGTTTGTGCGTTCGAGCCCCACATCAGGCTGTGCTGACCGCTTGCTCAGAGCCTAGAGCCTGCTTCAGATTCCGTGTCTCCTTCTCTCTCTGCCCCTCCCCCGCTCATGCTTTCTCTCACTCTGTTTCTCAAAAATAAATAAATGTTAAAAAAAATTAAAAGAAAATGTTTGCTCGTCTTGTGCAACACTCGCAGAATAAATTACTCACAATCCAAGGTTTTACTGTACTTTGACATCGTTTCAGAAATATGCCTACAGAGGCACCTGGCTGGTACACATGGAGGAGCATGCGACTTGCTCTTGGGGACATGAGTTCCAGCCCCACAATGGGTGTAGAGATTACTAAAAAATGAACTTTAATAAATATGCCTAGAAAATACAATCCACTGGTTACTTTAAAGAGCTAACATATTGCTAATAATTTGCTTTCATATTCATATTCATATAGTATCATATCCATATAGTTTGTCAACTGGAGGGAAATAATAGGTCTTTAGTGAGAAAAGAGATTGGTTTCAAGGCAATTATTTACCATATGTTTCTAGAAGTAGGATAGTCTAGAAACCATGATTGGCCCACTTGATAAATTTTTTTTTAATTTTTACTAAAAATATTTCAAAAATGAATCAGTGAGTTGGAAACAGAACAACAAGAAATAATCAAAGATTAAGAACTAAGTAGTATGCAAGTAGAAAATCGAATCAGGCATATACCCTGGTGGTATTGCCACCAGGTGAACTTGAGTCTTCTTGATGCTCATAGGGTTAAAGGTACAGATGACAAAGTGCTCCTGCCTCAGATGACAAGTCTGATAGGAATGTTACTTTTTACATACAAATTGAACTGGAACTTAACCCAACACTTCAGACTCAGCAATGAATCCTGTTTTGAGACCTGGTGCTAATAAGCATAGATAGGAAAGAAAAAGAAAAGGGAAAAGGAAAAGAAAGGAAATAAATCTTTTAAAAATACGTATCCAAAGGCATCCTTTATATAGGTTTGCAGCCATAATAAACTGTGTGGCTCAAAGGGTCTGCAATTGAGAATTTGTTATGATATAGTCTAGGCTGAGTTCCATCAGGCACCTGGAAGAAGGAAATGTAAATTCTCTCTGGAGCAAAGTTACCCCAACACAGACCCCAGAAAATGCCTATATTTAATACTAAATCACAAATATAACAGCACACACTCACAGGCACTGTACAAGGAAAGAAACCACCATGAGTATAAGCCAGCACAAAGGAGAATCAAACATAAAAAATGTAAAATTATCAAATACAGTATAAAATATATGTCCAATGTTTTAAAAATATAAAAAGAGAAGAAATAAGACTAATGAAAAACAGAAAAATATAACTCAGGAAACCAAAGGGCAAATAAGATATCCAGATATACAAAATATATGCATTTGAAACTTACAGTAAATAGGTTTATTTCATAGTAATTTCAGACATAAGTGAACAGATATTTAACAAACAAGAAAATATAACTAAAGTCATATGCAATGTGGAGCACCTGGGTGACTCAGTCAGTTAAGAGTCTGACTTCAGCTCAGGTCATGATCTCCCAGTTCACGAGTTCGAGCCCCGTGTCGGGCCCTGTGCTGACAGCTCAGAGCCTGCTTCAGATTCTGTGCCTCCCTCTCTCTCTGCCCCTTCCCTGCTCATTCTCATTTCTCTCTCTCTCTCTCCCCCTCTCTCAGAAATAATGATTTTAAAAAATTTAAAAAAACATATTGGAGAGAAATCACAGTTAGAAACATTTGAAAAGTAGATATTTTTCCAGAAATGATAAAAGTTAACGATCCAAATATCCCAAAGTGAAACAAATCCCAAGTGAAATGAATTAAGACCAGTGCAAATAAATTCATACAATGCTATCATTTCAGAAAACAAGAGATAGAGACAATTATAGTAACTCCAGGAGGCAAAAGTAATCCTTTTCAAAAGGATTGTAATTACAGCTGACTAATCATAGCACCAATAAAAAAAATACAAACCACTGGAGTAATATCTTCAATGCATTAAGAGAGAATTGTCAATTCATGACTGTATATCCAGCAAAACATTTTTTTCAATAGTGATATTAAGGACATTTTTAAGCAAATGAGAATGGATTGTAAAACCTGTCAATCTTCTCAAATGGATTTCTCAAGGATATATTTAAGATGAAAGAAAGATATCCAGAGGGAATACCTGTCATACAAGAAAGAATGATAAGCTAAGAAATTTGCAAATACGGTGGTTAATTTAAACAAAATTTGACTGTGTAACACAATAATAATAATAATTTCTAGGGGTGCCCAGGTGGTTCAACTGGTTAAGCATCCTAATTTCAGCTCATGTCATGATCTCATGGTCATGAGACTGAGCCCCGTGTTGCGGTCCACACTGGGTATAAAGCCTGTTTAAGATTCTCCGTCTCCCTCTGTCCCTCCCCTGCATGCTAAATAAATAAATAAAATAAAAACATTTAAAAATAATAATTTCTAGTAAGGACAATAGATCACTTTTAAAAAGCAGTAACAAATGTAAGTTAAAAATCAATATGATCACTAAAGTGTTCTAAAGACCTGTATTTTTCAGGCGGATAAACATATAGGATAATTTCAGACATTTTAAGTTATGTATATGTGATAAACTCCTGCCATTAATCATTAAACAACTACAGAGAAGTTTTTAAAATGTGAAAGTGCTAGAGAACAATGAATTTTAAAAGCAATCAATGCAAAGTATGGCAAGAAGTAGAGATAAATAAACTTTTGAAAGGTTGAGTAAATAAAAATCACAGCATAAGATAGAAAAATAAATGCAAATATGTCAGCAATTACAATCTAAGGCTTTCAAACTGGATTTTAAAATAGCAAGATAGCAACAACATTGGTCCATAAGGTTTACAGTATGCATGTCCAAAGTAAAGTATACAACAAAACAAACAGTTAAAGGATAGAAAAATGGGTAGCGTGAAAATACAAGGAAAAATATTTTGTAGGGACATTAATAAAGGCACTGTGAAGAACTAGCATTACTAAAGATAAAGAGGTTGACAGTAAAAAGATAAAAGTTTTACTTCTCCTAGGAGGTTCGGAACTCTACTCATGTGCGTAGCTATCCATACAACAAGCAACTACGGAGAGACAGAGATATATCTATTATTACACATTCATCCATTCATTCAATAGCTATTTTTGATGTTCACCAGGAGCCATATTCAGTTCTAGATATTGATGATATAAAAAGAAATAAAATAGAAAAAAAGATCCTGTCTTTATGCCATGTGTTACATGTACCAGACAGGGATGTATAAGATAGATAGACAGACATAGGCATTTTTTTTTTTTTTTGAAGGATACATTAGGTAACACCTGGGAAAGATTTAGTGACTGGGTTAGGGTTGCCCTTTTATTGGATAGGGTAATCAGGTAAGCCTTCCTGAGCAAGAAGATAATATTTGAATAGAGATCTGAAGAAGGTTAAAGGGTAAGTCAAGCAAATACCTGATGAAAATATGTTCTTAGCACAGGGTGCAGCAATATAAACACACTGAGCTGGGAATCTGTGTGGCTTGATTAAGAAATAGCAGAGGCCAATACGGCTAGAGGTGAGTTAAAAGGGAGAGTCAGGGAGTCCATAATTAATTGAGGGAAAGGGTAGCTGGAGATTAGGGCAAAAAGGAAAGTGGTCAGGGGCAGATCACTTAGAGTCTATTAACCACCGTAAGTCCTCTTAGACAACTGGTTGGACTATGTATAAGATGTTAATTCACTGGAGAACTCTGAGCAGGCTGGTATCAGAACATGGCCTCTCATATTATGAAGGATCAATATACCAGCTGTGTTGAAGACAGATTATAGGGTAACAATGGGCAGAAGAAGGAAGAATACTCAAAAAATTCGGGATAAGGATGATTGTGACTTGATCTGTAGGTGCTAACAATTGGTTGGTCTGGATATAGATTGTAGGACACAGCTCATTCACTGACTGTAATAAATAACCAGTAAGCATATCAATTCTGGTAAGAGGCAAAGAAGCCCATGATTACCATTTTACTGACCTGTATACTAAAAGTCCTAGTCCACTCAGAAAGTAAAATGAATAATCATTGGAAGAAAAAAACTCATTATTCACAAATAATATAATTCATTTTTAGAAAATATGAACAATTCTAAATATATAATGGAGATGGGAGAATTTAGCAAGTTTGCTGGTACTAAATTAATATTTAATAATTATTTGGGGCGCTTGGGTGACTCAGTTGGTTGAGTGTCCAACTTTGGCCCAGGTCATGATCTTATGGTTTGTGGGTTCGAGCCCCATGTCAGGCTCTGTGCTGACAGCTCAGAGCCCAGAGCCTACTTCGGATTTGTTTCTCCCTCTCTCTTTCTGCCCTCCCTCGCCCGCATTCTCTCTCTTTCTCAAAAATAAATAAACATTAAAAAAATTAAAAAAGAAATAATAATTATGTTTCTATGGGATGCCTGGATGGCTCATTAGGTTGAGTGTTTGACTCTTGATTTTGGCTCAGGTCATGATCTCACAGTTAGTGAGTTCAGCACATCGGGCTCTGTGCTGACAACGTGGAGCTTGCTTGGGATTCTTTGTCTTCTTTTTACTCTGCCCCTCCCTTTCTCTCTCTCTCTCTCTCCTTCTCTCTCTCAAAAATAAACATTAAAAAAGAAATAATTTTTAAAAAGAGAAAAATAATAATAATTTTGTTTCTATATACCGGCAACAGTTCATAAATATAGTACACATTTTGATGTCATTTAGAGTATAAAATATAAAAGAAAATATTTAGTAATGAATTTAATAAAATAGGTACAACAGCAAATCATATACTTCATTATAATAAATTAATGAGATCTTACATAAGTACAATTTGTTTTTGATTGAGACTCAGGTAAAAATATATAAATGTTCTTTAACTGTGTCTATAAATCAACAGACTTGAGACTTTTTGTTTTTGTTTTTCTACTTTCTAGAACTTGAAAAACTGGGAGACTAAAATTTATGAAGAAGAGCCAAGTTCCAGAATAGCTGTTAGACTCCTATTAAAGACATAGTACAAAGTTGGGACTTGACTTATCAGATATCAAGAATCATGTTGTCATATATATTACTGCCACATAGATCAACATGATGAAACTCAAGAACACAGAATTAATCTCAAAATTGAAGCTCGTAGGAATCTCTTACATAGTGTTCACTCTGCCAGCCATTACTCTATACTTATTAAGGATTAAAACTTCTTTAATCCTCTCAACATTATGAGGTGGTTCATTAATTCTCCGTATTTTACAAATTAGGATATTAAGGTGCAGAAATGTTAAGTAATTTGCTAATGAGTAGGGACGCCAGGAGTGCAACTTGGCAGGTTTGTTTGTTTGTTTGTTTGTTTTACTGACTCCATGTTCTTTACAACGTCCTGCCTTTCTGAATTATACACACACTCCTCAGAAGGGTACACACAACATCAATCATTACTGTAAACCAAAAGAAAAAAAAAACTAAAAATAATATATGATTTAAAGTTTAGATATTTGTTAAACCCATCAAGAAAGCAAGACAATGATAAACTCATAGTTCTGAGTAGTAATTGCCTTTAAAAGGAGAATGAGGAAAGGAAAATGAAAAGCGTGCCTTGGGTAATTCAGAGTTAATCATACCAATTTTATTCTTTACAACGGTATTCTCTGGGTCCTTATATATTGAGCTTAACTACAGTTTACAAGTATTCAATTGGGTCTACTCAATCTTTAATAGACACTTATTTTAAAAGTAAAATTGCAGAGCATCTGGGTGGCTCAGTCAGTTGAATGTCCAACTCTTGATTTCAGCTCAGGTCATGATCTCGGCTTATGAGATCGAACCCCACCCAGGACTCTGTGATGACAGTGCAGAGCCTGGTTGGGACTCTGGGACTCTCTTTCCCTCTCTGCCCCTCCCCTGCTCACACTCTCTCCTCGCTCTCAAAATAAATAAATATATATATATATATATATATATATATATATATATATATATATATATATTTTTTTTTTAGGTAAAATTGCAGGGATATGAATTCTGACATTCCACATTTATAAAACCCATAAACCCTAAATTCTGAGGGAGGCCACCACATATGAATTATATGTAGAAGTCAAATACAGAAAAGAAACTACAGCACCTAAAACTATAGGCAAAGAATTTGATTGGAAACATAAAACAATTTCATTTCAGTGGACATAAATAAGGGTAAATCTTTACTTTAAAAATATTACCAGGCTTATGTGCCAGAGGGTCTGCAAAGAACAAATGGTCTACAAATATTATACCCATAGTTTATAGATTTGTGGACAAATTTAAAGATACTGGGAAAACATACTTTTAAGTTAGATAATTTTCAGCTGAATAAATGGCCTTATCAAAATGACGCAGATTTTTTGTTAAAAAGAAACTTGTTAGGTGTTTCCACTGAAATGTCACTGGGATCTGCCATCAATCCTGTGTGATTTAAATGTTACTCTACTTATCAAGGTTAGAGGTTATAGACATGCCTCTGGTTGACATGAAGTAGGAAGGAATAGTTGGCAAATCTGAAGTAAACTGAAAAGCTGATCTCAATGACTGAACAATAACAGCATGGGGTAAAAACAGACCTAAGGCTGTTTGGGAGTGGAAGGTAATGAAATACACATTTATGGTTACCAGATAAACTAATATGATCCAAGGACAAATTATTAGATTATAATGTTTTAAGTGGATTGAAGTCGTAATTTTCACTGTATTCCATGCTAGAAAACCAGAAGTTGGAAACAGTGAATTTGGTAGGTGTCTGTCTGTCTGTCTGTATGTATGTATACACTCATTGAACAAATATTTTATTGATTACCAAAATATTCTGATGGGGGAGGAAGGTGGGGTTTTATTCTTTATTTTCCTAGGGCTCAAACAAGCATTATCAAAAAGAAGTTTAGATGAAGATCATTTGCAACTCCTCTGAAGGTCAAAACACAACCTCAAGAAGAATCTGGTTCTCATTATTGAAGGAATTGAAGGAAGTTTGGTCAATTTCAGAATGTGTTTACAGTAAGAGCAATTTTAATAATAGATAAGTTTTTGGAAAGGATGGGGCATTCTATAGTGAGGAAAGGCACAGATTATTTTTAACGCAAACATAAGTAGATTTTAAATTCTATCTTTATTAGCTGGAAGAATTGGGAAAGTTGATTTGCCACCTACAATCTTAACTATTATTTTCAGGGTCAGGTAAACTCAGAACTATTTCGCACATTATAAAAACTCTTTCATATAATTCACAGTATCTCACAAGTTTTTGTATCATCTTCAAGATATGCAACATTTAAATATGAGAAACCCAGGGGCGCCTGGATGGCTCAGTCGGTTAAGTGTCCAACTTAGGCTCAGCTCATGATCTCATGATTTGTGGGTTTGAGCCCTGCATCAGGCTCTGTGCTGACAGCTCAGAGCCCGGAACCTGCTTCAGATTCTGTGTCACCCTCTCCTGCCGCCCCCCCACCCCCACCCCCTTATGCTCTATCTCTCTCAAAAATAAATAATAAACATAAAAAAAAGTTTTAAAAGAGAAACCTGAAGTGGCTCTATTTTAAATTTCCTACACAAAATACTGAAATGACTCACTAGATTGAATCAGTGGTCCAAGTAATTTACTCCCTTGTCATAAATTATACAACCACAGCTTTGTCTTGGCTTCATGGGAGGAGGAACATTCTCTACACCTTGACTGAGGGTTGGCCATGTGTCTTGCTTGGCCAATGGGATATTGGCTACTGTGAAGAGAACAGAAATGCTAAATGTTCTTTTTTTTTATTTGGTCTGGCCCTCTTCTGTTTATATTCTCACAACGTGAAGATTCTGACCCAAGCACTCACTGTCATTTACAAGTTCCCAGGATGAAAACATTCATAATGACCTAACCTAGCAAACTAGAACCTGAAAGAGTTACCTAGCCAAGGACAGTCTTGATCAACCAAATCATAGTCAACTGGTAGCCACATGAGTATGAGCATAAACGCTTGCTATGGATGGACTCTTTTACAGTAATATGACAGTAGATGACTAATATGGGTGAATCTAAAAAAAGCAAAGTGTTTACAACTTTAGTTTTTTTTAATATTTACATTTGCATAGAACAATGTGTAAATTAGGATATATAATGTGGTCATTACATCACAACTAATAGGGTTTTTTTAATGTTAAATCAAAGCCTTATTTTGCAAAAGAAATTGATTTCCAATAAAACATGACTTTCTGTCATGTGAATCTGCAAAATAAATTTTTATCTATTCTAAATATTGTATTAGACAATTAAAAGAGAAAAAAAATTTATTTCTAGTAGGAATGTGAAAATAGCATAATTATTAGTTATGTAGTTTAAAAAACTCTAAAACTAGCAATTTATATAAAACATATATATGACAGACATCTTTTTACATACAATAATGACTGGCTAAGCCTAGCACATAAATATTATCCCACAGTATAAATGGGACCTAATGAGAACTTTGATTTGAGGTATTATAAAGTTTCAATTATGATGATTATTTCTGCTTCTCTATTAACACTAAAATAATAGCCAATTGTAAAGAATAAAGAGGCAGTATCTATTTTTAATATTTTCCTTCATGTTCAAATCTGTCAGTCAACTCTCTTTCTTCTATAACTTTTAAGCCATTTATATACACCCTTCTTATATTTCAACTTCCTAGTTATTTTCTATGAGCCAAAAAAGCAGAGATTTTGAGTGATTTTCCAAATAGTTCTTAGAACTGGATTTAATGTGAAACATTTAAATTTGATTTTAAAATCCAAGTACAATTATTTCATTTTGTATGAGTTTAGTTTTAATGGATTCCATTAGAGAATTTTTTAAAACCTTATATATTCTCTACTCCTGTCTAAATGTGTGTGTACTACATCTTAATCAACCAGTGCTATGTAATATATATGATTAACATTAACTATTAATATCCAAAACATGCTAAAAGCAAAAATGAAATCAATATTAACCATAGCAACAGACTTTTCCTTAAATCATCTATATTACATAATTGGTGTAGTGTATTTTGTTCAGTTCAGGCATAACTGAATGTCTATTACATACCACATTCTGCATTGCAAAGATGAATCCATCCCTATTGATTCCTTTAAGGGTTTATAATCTAAGTTAAAAGACAAATCAATAAATCGAATATGTTATAAAATGAAGGAGAGAGATACCATAGATTTCCATAAAGGAAGAGACGCTCCCCTGCCTCTTTCTCAAGTTGGAAAGAACTGAAATGAGGCTTCCTTAGAAAATAATTAAGTTGTGTATTCAAACATGAGTGTGTATCATCAAAGAAAAATGGGAGTCATCCTGAAAACTGAAATAGAAGAGGAAAAGGAATGCATGTGTATATGCGTGTGTGTGCTTCAAATGAGCCTAAAAAAGTAATGGATAGAACATGTCACACAGCATGTTTCGGCCCCCAAACTTCACTGTAAGGCTGATTAAAAGTAAAAACTAAGGAACTCAAACTAAGGGTGAGTTATAAAAACAGAAAAGAAGACCACTTAAGATACTAGCTATTTTGCAGGAAAAAATAATCAGAGCCCATATGAAAACAATAATGGAAGTATCTTTGAAAGACACTGAGAATTTAATTTATCTAGTCTTGGTGACTGATTAGGTGAGGGACTGGAGGAGAAGGACTGGGGAGACTCCCAGGTCAGAGATTTGCATGACTGGATGAAAGATGTTATTACTGCCTGTGGTGAAAAATAGAGGAGGTATCAGTCATAACTAAGAAGATGGACTTTGGCATCAGACACAATTGGCTTCCAGCCTCAGCTATTCCACTTAATAGTTTTGTGACCTTGCCACTAACTTTAGCTCTCTCAGAGATTTGGCATATTCATATGTAAAATGGAAAATATAATAGCTCCGTGGATTATTGAAGCATTAACTGTGATAATGTATGTAAAGTATGTAGTATAGTACCTGAGATTAAATAAACATTTAAAAACATTAGTCAATATTTGGGAAACATTTGGGAAACGTTTAAAAACATTAGTCAATATTTGGGAAAATATTGAGAGTAAATACAGGAGTATAGGAGCCACAGGCTCATTCTTAGGTCTTGGCGAAGTCTGAATGAAGTTCGAGGGATTGGACAGGGATTTAGATATCCATTTGGGAATAAGTAGCATACACGTGTTCACTAAAATTATTAGACTGGTGATATTTCTCAGAAAGAATGTATGGGGTAAGATAAGCAAAGAGGTGTGGGAATTGGGGGGATTGTTAAGGTCTCAATGGGAAACACGCATGAAGGAAAACAAAGAAATGGGTATAGAAGGGTGTGGAATTATAAATTTTAATTATGTAAAGTGTACTGACAACAAACTATTCTAAGTATATTTGTTATAAGGACACAATTTAAAATAATAAATTTCCTTCATTTATTCTGTAATTGATTTCAACATTTGACAAGTATGTGGTTTTGCAGGAGACCGAGGGACAACTTTAAAGATAAGAGGAGCCATATCTCAGTTACTAACAAGTATTTTTTATATAAATATTATTTTTGGTCTGGGACTTCAGAGCCAATAATATCCTTATTAAATCTACAATAATTATTCTTTCATATTTGATGAACATCTTTAGTAGCATTTGGGTTTTTTTTTTAATTTAATTATCAAGATCATTATCTTTTTTTAAATCAGCAAATACTTTATTTGCAAAATTCAAAGTTTAATCCTGAAAATGTAGCTCCCATGCAATTTCTCTCTACCCAACAATGAATTTAGTTGTGCATGACAATTTTTTGTCTTAGTCTGGATGAACCACTTTTTAACCATTCCCCATGCTAGATATCTGGTGGTTTGGATTGTGTTTTTAACTTTAGTTGGAATCTACATGGAATACTTCACAAAACCAAGGAATATAGACAATAGAATCACTGTTAACAAGATTCAGAATATTTTCTATATTCCTGACAGTGTCACAATCCACTTTGCTGTCAGGACACTGACTGGAGAGTAGTGCAAAACAAAACAAAAACAAAACAAAAAGGAAAAAAGAAAAAGAAAAAAAACAAACCACAAAACAAAAACAGCACCAGAACAAACAACAAAAACCAAACCCCCTCAAAAAAACAGATTAACTGCCTTCATGGCAATCTCTTCAGACCGGAGCATAGCTCTTGCGACAGACCTGAGACCCGGTGAAAATGCCCTGTATTCTATAGATTTTGTGAAATCCCATTCCCAGTTCAGAACTATACAGAATTGGTGCTGTGAAAGTCTTAGTACAATTAACAATGACCAACCAACCCTGTTATTGTTAAAGCATTGATCACTGAGCACCTCATTACAAATTGAGTAACAAAATATTTTCACTTAATTATCAAGAATTTGCAAAGTCAGAGTCTGTACAAATGTGGAAATATTCTTATTTCAGAAAACACAGGAACTGTAGGTGACAGTATCTCTGATTTAATTTATTTAGAACTTTTAAACAGTTTAAATACTCAGTTTAAATGAGTTATCCTTTCATGGACATATTTTGGGGTTTTCTTTGGCAATGGTCATAATGTATAACATTTCAGTTGGGTCATTTGATTAAATCAAGGCACATTACAATGGACCAAAATCCCATTGTCATGTTTACAAAATCACTTTCTCACTGACCAGTCAATGCTGTAATATGTGACTATTTTCATAAATCAAGGAAAGGCATCAGGAAATTAGCTTCCACTAAATAAAACTACTCCGTATAAAAACATGCAACCATCCTCTTTAGTTTGGTTTGAACCAAAGAACGTGACCCTCCATTAACTCTGCACTCACTGTTTCCCCATGAGATATGCTGGACAGCATGACTATCAGCTGTTGTAGTTAATAATCTTTGACCTTCAGCTACTGAACACAAAATATTTTTGCTGTGTCAATTGCACTTAATAATTGCAAAATTCTTTGTGCATTAATGAACTCCCCTCATGTTTTGGAACAGAATGGTCAGCATCAGTACCATTTCAGCTGCGCCAGTTAGGGAAGAAGGAAACAGAGTTAAGTGTTTTTTTTCCAGGTCCTATGCTTGAAAGCCAGAGTGGTAACTTACAGAGAGCACAATGGGAAAATAAAATAACTAATTTATAATAATTATAGACAAGACAAAGAATGGCAAGATACTTACTGAGAAAATTCAAGTAGTTAATTAATTTGACCTCAACACTAACAAAAATATTTCCAAGTACAGCCCTCCCAGGTATGTAGTAATTAAAGTATGTTAATTGTAATGAGAACATCTATTAAAAAATAATGTACTATATCACCATGATTTTAAAAAAAGGTGTAGTTTAAAAGCTCCATTTTCTAACTGTATTCCCTTTCAGCACAAAACCTAGAAAAAGTTCAACATGGCCCCGAATAAAACAGGTTATATTCATTTTATAGAAATCACACACTCAGTAGATCAAAGATCCTTGAAGTCAATTAATTTATTGTTGCTATTTTAGGGACAGTGTAAGAAACAACAATTATTTTCAACTATGTTTCCTATCAAATTTTACTATCATATCAGATTTTACTAGAATACTAGTAAATATTCTAAATGATATTTTTATATACTATGTCTACAAAGAATGAGACATTCACCATATATTGGGGAAGAAAGAAACGGGAGTTATGGCAGATGAAATATGTCCATGTTTTTCATCATTTATTTTCAGTGTAGAATGAGTGACTGGAAAATAGTAGGTGCTTAATAAGTATGCAATGATTGTATAAGAAAAATATTAAGACACAATATATTAAGTCTTGTGAGTACAACTGTACAGATCTACAAATACAAATAAGTATGCCGAAAGAATGGAGATAAATGGGGACACTTGCAGCGAAAATTTAAAAATTAGATAGAGTTTTTGGGGCTGCTGGGTGTTCAGTTGGTTAAGCATCTGACTCTTGGTTTCGCCTCAGGTCATGATAGTACGGTTGGTGAGTTCGAGCCCCACATCGGACTCTGTGCTGACAATGCAGAACCTGCTTGGGACTCTCTCTCTCCCTCTTTCTCTGATCCTCACATTCTCACTTGGTCTCTCTCTCAAAATAAACAAACTTAAAATTTTTTAAAAAATATAAGAATTGGGGTTTTAAATAAGAAATTAGGATTTCAGACTCCTTTAAAAATAGTATTATTCATTGCGTGGAGAGGTGTGTTCAGGAACCAAGTTAAATTGATTGACAATGTAAGGACAGGACAAATATTTATTAGGGAAAAAAAATGAGGGGCGCCTGGGTAGCTCAGTCAGTTAAGCGTCCAACTTTGGCTCAGGTCATGATCTCCCAGTTTATGAGTTCAAGCCCTGTATCAGGCTCTGTGCTGACAGCCCAGAGCCTGGGGCCTGCTTCAGATTCCAGTCACTCATTCTACACTGAAAATAAATGATGAAAACCATGGACATATTTCATCTGCCATAACCCCCTTTTCTTCCCTTTCCAAGATATGGTGAATGACTCATTCTTTGTAGACATACTATATAAAAATATGATCATTTAGAATATTTGCTAGTATTCTAGTAAAGCCTGATATGATAGTACAATTTGATAGGAAACATAGTTGAAAATAATTGTTGTTTCTTAGTGTCCCTAAAATAGCAACAATAAATTAATTGGCTTCAAGGATCTTTGATCTACTGAGTGTGATTTCTATAAAATGAATATAACCTGTTTTATTCAGATTCTGTGTCTCCTCCTCTCTGCCCTCCCATGCTCATGCACTGTCTCTCAATAATAAATAAATGTTAATTTTTTTTTAAAAGAGAAAAAATGAATCCTGATTATGGAGGGCTTAGAATTTTTTTATTTCTTTTATTTCTTTTTTATTTCTTTATTTCAAAAGAAGATCTAGAAGAAGGAAGGTAAAGAGAAAAGAAAGGAGGGAAGGAAGAAAGGAAGGAAGGAAAAAGAAAGTCACTACAGAATACAACAAATGAAAAAGCAGTGAATGTGCTCATAATATAAAGCCACACAATCTTGTAATAAAATTTGCATTTATATTTAGCAAAGTACTGCAATGAGAAGGGATTCTAAAGATTTTTCCTGTAAGAATTTGTTAGTTCTCTGTTAAAATGCACAACTTTTTTAGAGGAACACTCAGTGTGTATCTAATTATCATCTTATTACTATTCTTACCCATATTCTATTCACACATATTTAATTTTTGTTTTTAAGTACCAAAATTCTTAGGCCTGTTATATCTTCTAGTTCTTGAATGGGGAAAATATTCTGGAAATGGAAAACAATCACATTATTAATAGATTTATAAATTACTGAAAACTAGAATGTCCTAGAAGGACAAGAACTAGATCAAGGAGAATAATCTTACTAATAAGGAGATGTGTTTATTCAGTGATCATTTTTCAGTTGTCATTATCTCTCTGCAAATGTAACAATTTTCAATAACGATATTTCACAAGTACCTCTTTCTGTCAAGGGGGCTGTATTTACACTCACTATAGGAACTTCACTAGCAAACCACGAATCTCACCTTCCTTCTCTCTGCTTCTCACTTATACAAAGTCAACTGTGGATGCAGCCAAGTCTGTAGGGCAGCTCTTTCAATGCAAAGTTCCACCTCAGCTCTTGCTTCCCTAATTGCTAGTTGAGATGACAGGTGAAGAAAAACTGGAGCATAAAAGCCCAGTAATTAACTCCTCCCACATAGAAGTGATTGTCCCCCATGGGTCAAATTCCATTTGGTAAATAAAGTCAGGGGCCAGCTAATGTCAGTGTTGTTGAAACTACAATCTTCCTTTGTTCCTAGGAAGCAGGGGGGTGGGGGTGGGGTGATAGTTGTTAATCAATTGCAACAATGTCCTCAAAAGAATTGTGTGATTCTTTCCTTCAAAAGAAATTACATACAAGGTGCCCTGTGTAACCAAAACTTCAAACAGAACAAGAATTAGACCAGAAAAAAGATGCCTAAAGAGAAACCACTGCATGAACTAGGCAGAGAAAAGCGAGATCAGAGAAATACAAATCAAAATCACAATGAGATATGACCTCACACCAGACAGAATGGCTAGTGTGAAAATGCACACACACACACAAGAAATCATGAGTGTTGGCAAAGATGTGGAGGAAAGGAAACTCTTGTGCACCATTGGTGGGAATGCAAATTGGTACAGCCCCTATAGAAAACAGTAAGGAAGTTCCTCAAAAAGTAAAAAAATAGAACCACCATATGATCCAGCAGTTCCACTTCTGGATATTTATCTGAAAAAAAGGGAAAAAAAAAACCCTCAGAAATGCTAATTCAAAAGATATACGCACCCCATGTTCACTGCAGCATTATTTACAACAAACAAAAGCTAGAAGTAGCCAAAGTGTCCATCCGCACAAGAACAAACAAAATGTGCTACATGCAGGCACATGCAGGCACTGGAGTATTATTCAGCCATGAAAAAGAAAGAAATCCCGCCAATTATGACAACATAGACAAACCTTGAGGGTATTATGCTAAGCAAAATAACTGAGGCAGAAAAAGACAAATGCTACATGATGTGACTTATGTGCAGTCTTAAAACAGCAAATAAACAAACAAACATGAACTCATAGATACAGAGAACAGATCAGTGGTTGCCATAGGTAGGTGGGTGAGAGGGTTGGCCAAATGGAGGAGGGGGTCAAAACGTACAAATCTCAGTTATAACACAAATGAGTCCTGAGGATATAAAGTACACCATGGGGACTACAGATGACAATATCGATGTTTGAAAGTTGCTGAGAATAAATCTTAAAGGTTCTTATCACGCATACAAAAAATTCTAAGTGTGTGATGATGTATGTTAACTACACTTAATATGGTGAATCATTTTGCAAATACATTGTAAAATTTAGTAAAGGGAAACCCCATTAAAGTGGTCTTGGGATGCTAGAAGGGGAGGTTGAAGGGGGAGATCTACTACTTAATTTAATTACACAAGAGGGGCACCTAGGCGGCTCAGTAGGTTAAGCCTCTGACCTCGGCTCGGGTCATGATCTCATGGTTTGTGAGTTTGAGCCCAATGTCAGGATCTGTGCTGACAGCTCAGGGCCTGAAGCCTGTTTCAGATTCTGTGTCTCCCCCTCTCTCTCTACCCCTTCCCCACTCTCTCTCTCTCTCGAAAATAAGTAAACATTAAAAAAAAAATTAATTACAGAAGAATTGTCCATTACAGACCCAACGAAAGAATCCTCAAGGGGAAAGAGTCATCAATTATAGGACCCAACAGGAAAAGATGTACACTGTATCTTCTATAAGAAACTGACCACCTCACCAACTCAGCCAATGAGAAAAGGGCATCACCCTGAACTCTTGATTTTCTCCAAAGGATTTTTGTTCAGAACAACCCCTCCCAACTTCCCCCTTCTTTTCCATAAAAAAATGTTCCCCTCGTTTGTTTGTTGGACTTGCCTATGGTTTTGCATAGCTTGCTCGTCCTAGACTGCAATCTCTGATATTCCCAAATTAACCCATCTTTTGCTGGTAAAATAATTGGCAGTTTTAATTTTTGAGTTAACAATATGCATATGTCATATCACTATACTGTTCTTCTAAAACTAATAAAACATTATATGTCAAATATATTTCAATTTTTAAAAAAATGTTAAAGCAATATGAACAAAAGCAATAATGGAAATTTACTTTAGGCTTCAGTGGTTATTCAAAAACATAGTAAACAAAAATTTTGTTTCTCTGCAACAAAACTGCCACAATTGTTTTGTAGGAAGTTCTGGAAACTATAAGTAACCAAATAACTGATGAAGTTACCCCACAAAGGTCACTACTACTATCCCAACTGCTTTCATGGGAACTTCAAAATTGCGACTAATACAGAATACTACACTAGCAAATTTTCTTAAATTTCTTATCTGAACTTCTTCAGCTCCAATGGAGTTATCATTTAATGGGATACGTGGATTAGAGAAGAATGTTGTATCAAGAAAAAATATTGTAAAGAATAATAAGAATATCATATAAAGTCCTTTGTAGACAGGGCTTTGTTGTGTCTGTAGCTATATATATACTGCTTAGAACAGGGTCTGGCATATATTAGATCACTAAATAAATGTTTATTAAATGAAAAACTTGAATGAAAATAAAACCTCAGTTAATCAGCTTCAATATAAAAGAATCCCAAATACCTAAGGATAAAATTTTGAAATTTCAGGGATTATTAGACCTCCGAGCCTGCTGCCACATGTCAGATAAACATCTTGTATTACCCAGAAATATAAGTGAGAATACCAATAGTTTGTTGACATTTTACTCATGTTAAAACATGTTATTATCATGAAGAGGGAAGTGAAAGATCACATCTTTTTCCATGTACATTCTGGATAAGCTCTAGTGATAGACATTTTAATCCATATTGCTTTTTTATTATTCCTATACACTAGAACAGAGTAAAAACAGACTGATTAAATATAATAAGCTACTAAACATTAAAATATAACTTACATGGAAACTGCATTTAGATGTGGAACCATAGCCTTATCAAGTTAGGTAGAAGCCCTATTTTCCTAACTGCTTTATGGGGAATCTAAACATAAAGGTGCGTTTGGATGCCAACGTGAGGAATCACCGGCTATGCTGTGCTCAGTCAGCTTGGTGAAGCTGGGAAGAGGTTTCCAGATTCCCCTTCCAGATGCTACTGATGAGAACCGACTAGAAGCACAATTTGGAAGACACGGGTGAAGAAGCAACCATTATTCTCAAAGCCCATTGTGGACAGATATTCGATGAGCAGACCCAGAGGCGACCAAGGGGGCCCAGCTGGTCCTCACCATTGCTGAATTCCTCCATTAGCTCTTATTCTTGACGGCTGGCCACAAGGATGAACAGCGACCTCAAGCCCACCCACGCCTATTTTCTTAGCTACAGACCCACAGAGGCAGTTGTTCGCTGGGACTACAGCTCCCCAAAGACCCCTACGGGAGCACCTCATCACGACCCACCTCCTCAGTGGTCCTACTGCTTGGATTCCCCGATTTCCTTGCCAACTGTGACTGATCCACCCCCCCCTAGTGCTTCAGTCTGAAGGGGTAGAGGCGTCTTCTCTCTGAACCTCAATACTCCCCTTCCAGACTCTCAATTCCCCAGCTCACCATCAACTGTGTAAATTCATGCTAAAAATTAATCCCTTGTTCCCATGAAATTTAGAGTCAGCTCTGTTTTCATGACTAAAGCCTGATTTAGTACATTGACTCAACAGTTTATCAATATGGAAATAATAGGAACAATACCTTCCATTAAAGGCAGTGCTATATAGAACGAATACTTGTGTCCTTCAGATTCCTATGTTAAAATCCTAACACAACCTATGTTTAACAATCCTATGTTAAAATACCAACACAACCCTCTATGTGTTGGTATTAAGGGGTGGGGCCTTTGAGGGATGATCGCGTAGTAAGGGTAGAGCCCTCATGAATGGGATTAGTGCCCTTCTAATGAAGATCCCAGAGAGCTCTCTCCCCTCTTACACCATGTGAGGACACCAAGAAGACCACTGTCCATGAATCAGGAAGTATGGCCTTTACCAAACACTGAACCTTCCAGCACCTTGACTTGGACATCCTAGCCTCTGGAACTGTGAAAAATAAATGTTTGGGATTAAGCCACCTAATTAATGGAATTATCTTATGGTAGCCCAAACAGACTAAGACAGGCATGTCAAGGAGAATTTGCTTCAAGGTCAATAGTCATTTCATTAAATGTATATTTTAGCCTTTTATGGAATTTTTCTATTTAAAGTTTAGGGGGTTGTGGTGGTTGTTTTATGTTAACATAATATAATGCTGTTCACCAAATGTATTTGGTGGTTTTTTATTGGTTTTATGTTTTCTAATTCTTTATTCTAAATCCAAGTTAGTTAACATAATGATTTCAGGAGTAGAATTTAGTGATTCATCACTTACATATAACACCCAGTGCTCATCCCAACAAGAGTCCTCCTCAATGCCCATAATCCATTTAGCCCATCCCCCCCCCACCCAACACCCCTCCAGCAACCCTCATGTTTGTTCTCTGTATTTAAGAAGTCTCTTATGGTTTGCCTCCCTCTCTGTTTTTATCTTATTTTTCCTTCCCTTCCCCTATGTTCATCTGTTTTGTTTTTTAAATTCTACATGAGTAAAATCATATGATATTTATCTGTCTCTGGCTTATTTTGCTTGGCATAATTTACTCTAGTTCCATCCACGTTTTTGCAAATGGCAAGATTTCTTTATTCTCTATTTTATTTTCTTGGTGCATCCTAGACTATTTGTAACAAATTAGAAAAATAAGTAGAGGGGTGCCTGGGTGACTCAGTTGGTTAAACGTCCGACTTTGGCTCAGGTCACGATCTCACGGTTCATGTGTTTGAGCCCCACGTCAGGTTCTATGCTGACAACTCAGAGCCTGGAGCCTGCTTCAGATTCTGTGTCTCCCTCTCTCTCTGCCCCTCCTCCACTCATGTTCTCTCTCACTCTTGTTCTCAAAAATAAATAAACATTTTTTTTTAATTTAACGAAAAATTACATCAGTAAATATTATATTGATATATTTGTAAATGGAAAATATTTACAATTCATATAAATGCATATAATTCTTATACTTCATAAATATCATTTAAATTTTACTTCTGTCTCTCCCTCCCTCCCCACCCATTGCTCTCTCTCTCTGGATGTATGTGTGTATATATGTAAATGTTTCTATGTCTAGTTTACATTTGAAATGACTTATTCCACAAGGAATTTACAAACTCCACTTAGTAACAACCACGTGGACATATAAGTAGACACTTGTTTGCACACCCACACATTGACCTTGGTTTGTAACTGGCTGAACACTCAAAAGTGTAAAGAGTAAAGTACATGAAGTACATGAATATCAGATGGAAAAAAACAGCAAATCAAGGTCATTTTTACCTTGTTTATCCTCCTTGAAAAGGAGGCTTCAGAAAAAACAGGTTAAAACTCTGATTTCAGTTCATCAAGTGCAACTGAGACCCCAAACTGAAAGTTACACACCAGCCAGAACACAGTAAATGCCACTGAGGTTTCATTTCCAAGTTCTAAGATCCAGCAACATTTCTCTCATTATAAATGAATATGTAAGATTATTTATAATGTTCTTTTTCCTTAAAGTGAGTATGTGTGCTCACTCATGAGTGAATGTATGGTCATATAACACACAAAAGTCACGTAACCAATCTGGAGTGATTTGGTCATTCATTTATTTATATACACAAAATCTATTTATGTATATGGCAAGCATTTACTATGTGCTAGTCTGCCAGACACTAGTCTTATCTCCTGAGATATAGATCAGCACATAAGATGTAAAGATCCCTGTTCTCCAAGTGCTTTAAGAAAGAGAAAGTAGCAATAAATAATAATCACGATGTGAAAAATGAACAATGTAAAAGAGGATAAAGCCGGTTTTGTTGTCTGAGGGTTTTGTGCAATTGGCACTACTATTGAAAGAGTGGTAAGGACAGACCTCGTAGAGAAGGGCAACTTGCACAAAGACACTTGTGGGCAGCTAGCCTAATAGGCATCTGGTAGGCAGAATTCCAGCCAGAGGGAATGGCTAGCGAAGGTGTGACTTAGCCTGGTCAGTTTCAGGAACGGCCAGGAGAGAGCTGTGTGAGCAGAATGAGACAAGGGAAGAAGGTAGGGAGAACGGATCAGAAATAAAATGAGGCAGCGCAGATCACACAGACCCTTGGCATTTCCTCTTGAGGTAAATGGAGAGCCATCAGTTGATTTTGAACACAGTTGTAACATGATTGAACATATTTTCAAAGGAAAGCCCTTGCTTTTGAGGCTCATCTTTGGAGGGCTAGAAGAATTTTTACCACTAGAATCATGGTGATAACAGTGAATCTGCTGGGATTGGTAAGATTCTACATATGCTTTGGAAGTAGAGAGGATTTCCTGGCAGATGAGATGTTCAATGTGAAAGAAATAGAGGATGTGACAGAGTCTGAGAAATTTTAACTTGAATGAAAGAAAGCATGGAGTTTATCAATAGACGTGGTAAAATCTCAGACTGGAATATATATTTGTCAGTGAAGACTGAGAGTTCATTTTGGACATGTGAATTTGAGAGGTCCTTTGGGAACCCAAGTATATCATGTGCCAAGAAAGCAGTTGGGGAGAGGAGATTAGATTTTGGGAGATCTGAGCTATAGATGTATATCTGGGAGTTGTCAACATATGGTGTTTAAAACTATGAACTTGGATTAGATCACTCTCTGTGTGGGTGTAGATAGATAGGAGAAAATGAAAGCTGCCTCAGTATTAGGGGGAGAAGAGAAGATACCAGCAAATAAAACTGAGAAGAGACTGCTAGAGATCAAGGATAAAACCAAAGGTGTGTGGGCATCTGAGAATTCAAGTTTCAAAGGTTGTTTAGGAAAGAGAAATTAACTGGGTCAAATAATCATTGAATAGATTAAGGACAGAGAATAATCTTCTATGTGTTCAGGTTTCTATGAATTGGTATGAGTCTGAAGAATACATAGGAAACCGCTAGTGTGAGCTGTTATTCCTGGGAAGTGAGATAACAGGTGAGCAGGAAGGGAGAGGAAGATTTCAGTTCAACATACTTAGCAATAATTGACTTTCTTCCCCATGGGTGTGGATCACACTTATAATGAAATATGAAAATATGCCTAAACTAGAAAAATAATAACCATCTAGGTGACAAAATAAATTAGATAACAACTGATGAAAATATCAAACAGGTTAAACTTGAAAAGTAAAAAAAAAAAAAAAGAAAAAAGAAAAATACAAATCCTCAAAAGAGCATCCATGGAACCATAACGGAATCTCAAACTCTAGTCAATCATTGCTTGGATTGAACATTACCTCCAGATGACTTCTTTCAAAATGTAAACATGTCACCTCAGATGGAGAATGTGTAATAAGTAATCTCAAAAGTATTTTAAGTGGCAGATGGCTCAAATTATTAAACATACATAGACAGCTAAGAAAAAGCTGTATGAAACGTAAGAGAAATAACTACTCTGTAACTCTGTGAATGGGGAAGATTGGTTGTAGAGTCAAGAGGAGGGCTCTCCAATCCAACACAGGCTGTCAATGAAGGACACAGCCCACAAGAGTTTTTCCCCAGAAGTACTGTAATGCCACTGACCACTGTGGAGACTTATACTAGTTAGAGACCAGAGCCAGGTCAAGTAAATAACCTGGAATCAAGTATGAACCAAGGATCCATTGCCTTTCAGGCCAAAGGTACATGGTAAATCAGATATAAGGCAAGAGATCTCTAGAGTGGTGAGTTACAAGGTCAGTGGTTGCCCTAAAACTGTAGATGAAATCTCGGAATAAAACCAGAAGTGCTGGGGTGCCTGGGTGGCTCAGTCGGTTAAGGATCAAGACTTCGGCTCAGGTCATGATCTCTCGGTTAGTGAGTTCGAGCCCCACATCAAACTCTCTGCTGACAGCTTGGTGCCTGCTTCAGATTCTGGGTCTCCCTTTATTTCGCCCCCCCCACACACACACACATTTCATTCATTCTCTCTCTCTCTCTCTCTCTCTCTCTCTCTCTCTCTCAACTAAACATTTTTTTTCAATATACAAAATTTATTGTTAAATTGGTTTCCATACAACACCCAGTGCTCATCCCAAAAGGTGCCCTCCTCAATACCCATCACCCACCCTCCCCTCCCTCCCACCCCCCATCAACCCTCAGTTTGTTCTCAGTTTTTAACAGTCTCTTATGCTTTGTATCTCTCCCACTCTAACCTCTTTTTTTTTCTTCCCCTCCCCCATGGGTTTCTGTTAAGTTTCTCAGGATCCACATAAGAGTGAAAACATATGGTATCTGTCTTTCTTTGTATGGCTTATTTCACTTAGCATAACACTCTCCAGTTCCATCCACTTTGCTACAAAGGGCCATATTTCATTCTTTCTCATTGCCAGGTAGTACTCCATTGTGTATATAAACCACAATTTCTTTATCCATTCATCAGTTGATGGACATTTAGGCTCTTTCCATAATTTGACTATTGTTGAGAGTGCTGCTATAAACATTGGGGTACAAGGGCCCCTATGCATCAGTACTCTTGTATCCCTCGGGTAAATTCCTAGCAGTGCTACTGCTGGGTCATAGGGTAGGTCTATTTTTAATTTTTTGAGGAACCTCCACACTGTTTTCCAGAGTGGCTAAAATGAACAAATCAGGAGACTATAGATGCTGGAGAGGATGTGGAGAAACGGGAACCCACTTGCACTGTTGGTGGGAATGCAACCTGGCAAATAAACATTTTTAAAATCTTAAAAAATAAAAATGGAAAGTGCTAAACTACCAGCATTTTTTAGTATGGGACCAGATAAATCTGGTTGAAAATATCCTGAGAACTAAATGATGGGGAATAGAGACTATGAGAGGTCTCTACATTTTTGTAATTAGTCATCAAAACACTCAAATTGACTTGTCAAGATAAAATCTTCTGATACAGTTTAATAAAATGAATTTTAAATAATGAGTAATAAACCAAAGGTAAAGTAAAAAAAAATGTCTTCATACATTTTGTAATGTTTTTACATTCCTTTAAGTTCTCTCAGAGACAGGCAGGTATATTTTTTTTGTTTGTTTTTGTAAAGAGAATTTTGGCACTATCTCTGCAGGCTAAACTTATTCTCTTACTTTCATGGAGTTTAAAAAACTTACCCTGGCATTAAAAAATGTAAGAGTAAATGCATTTACAAAAATTGGTTAAGTAACCATTAATGAAAATATCTTGGCTTCTGTGTTTAAGTTATTAGTCATAGCTTTGTGACTAGAAAGCAGAATATAATAATTTTTCAGGGTAGTTCTCTGTGAATCCACAATGCTGGGGAAGTTTTCCCAAGTCTATTTGTAAAAACACTCATAATTTACTAGTTCTCCATGGTGACATGAACTAATGGACCATCTTTAAATAAATTCACTTAGAGATCCAGAATATGGCACAATGCTCTCTTTTTCTGTAGTACTGTAAAATTAGCATCAAACACAGAAGAAGTCACCATTCTTCACCTCCTCCATGGTTGTCATCTCTGCACCGTAAATCACAGAGCAAGAATAAATGAAGTTGTTTTTCTCCTGTCATTCATATTTCATATAGCTTTCTCTATAGTGTAGAAGTATTTCATTTTTAGGAAGGATTAATGCCAAAGGGTTTATTGCCTTCTATCAGAAACATTTAGCTAGCTTTAGAGATGTTACTGACGAAGTTGCTTTTAACATTTGTGTCTGTGTGCACACATGCATACACTGTGATAAACATGCAATGTGAGGGCATCACAAAAACGCTTTAAAATACATTTAAAATATATTTCCAGTGAATTTCCCTTAACTTTCAAGATTTCTTAGTACGGACATGTGCCTGTAAAAAGGAAGCAATCACCATGGCTGGCATTATAAAACAGATCTTTGGCTCCTTGATACAACATTTATAATTGATGTAACTTTTTTTTTTCTTACAGTTAAATTGAATCAGTTAAAGACTGATTCAATGTCCCACTTTTGTCTCTCCGTATGTCTGTCTGCATACCTATGTGTATGTGCAAAAGGGAGCAAGTAGATGGTGGACATGAATGTAATTTTAGGGATGTTTAATTGAGGATGGGGAGAAGCATAGAGAAAGTCCAGGTTTCTTTTCCAGAAAATACCAAGATGAACTCTTGAATAAGCAGCTGATATTGTCATGATGAAACTGACCCTTAGCTGAAATTTCATACTCTTGGCAAAAATAATTCATCTGCAGTTGTAAGTCATAATGCTTCATGGACTTGCACATTAAGATTTCCTGTAATGACTTGGAAATCCACAGGAACAAGGGAAGGGGTCTAACCCATTATTTGGTTGTGATAACATGACCCACATGAATGTTAGGGGATAATGGGCAACTTAGCTCACTGCAAATCAAACAGCTCCATGATCCATCATTAACCTAAGTGAGCCTTCGTTTATTGAAGTAGCCCTCTAAATGAATAGGTCACAGCCTATATAAAAGCTCAGAGATTTGTTAATGTTCCAAGGACTTAGAGTCTATTAGATCAGACGGCCTGAGCATGTACAAAATTATAGGCGCTTTGGATAACATGCTTTAGCGTATATATAAATATTTTAAAGAATATTCTTTGAAACTTGGTTTAAACAGGGCATGCTGCATTTGTGACATTATCCTGCACAAATGTGGATATGTGTCAAGTTGAAAAGGAAAAGAAAGGACTCTGTAGAGAGATACTCCACAAGAGGAAATAAGTTTCCACTCTAAACCGACTTTCATAATGCAATTAACTCCATTAGGGAGAATGGAATTTTGAATACTGTTCAAATTAAGGCAGTGCAGTTAGAAGCAGCAGCAATTGAGGAAGAATTAGCAATGCCCTTCTGAAGGGAGCTACTGAATTAAACCTTGGAGGGCTTTAAGATTAAGCCATTTAATTGTTACTTTAGGAGCTCTGGACTCTGCATAGACACGAGTCCAGGTGTTAATGCTGATTCTCCTCTGTTCTCTCCAGATAACAAAACTGCATCTCAGAGCCAATTAAGACAAATCCTTAAAGGCCTTTCCCCCCCTTTTTAGTGCATTCTGGGAGGTTTATTTTAATTGTGGACACCATGGGGAATCAGGGACATTATACGTAGTGATACAGTATTGAATCTTGAGTTGAAAAGATAACTAGTACTTGTCCAAATTATTCTGTATTAACTTTAAAATCATTTTTTTTGGTCGGCTGACACTCAAATTCTATTCTTTTATTCCCTTAATAATCTTAACAGAACACGGTTTCCGTACTGAATACGAACAAACGGCATGCTTAGCAATTATTACACTCACAAGCCAAGTTATATGCATAATACATTACTATAAAAATTCACGTAATTCACAAGTATGTCTCCCTCTCCTCCCTAAAGATTACCACTCTTATCATCATGTAAATCGTCAAACTCCTCCTAGATGCATGTGTATGCTTAAGTAAATTTATGTACCCATATCCATTCTTTCATTCATTCATTCATTCATTCATTCCTTCACCGAAACACTAATGGAGGGCTCCTACGTGCTAAGCACTACTGTATGGCTTCCCTCCTGTGGTCTCCATTTCTTTAGGAAGACAGACGATGTAACACAGTATCATGTAAGCTGAAACAGGTCCTATTTAAAGAAAATTAAATATGGATAAAGGTAAAGATAATTCTGAGAAAGGAAATGCTATTTATAGACCGTAATTAGAAAATGTAGCTCTGAAGTAAGAATATTTAAACCTAAATCTACATAAAGAAAAGGATGAATTGGGTGACTGCAAAGTCCCTGTGGCAGGGATGAACTCAGCGTAATGAGAAAGAAAACGGAGGGGTTACACCAGATATTGCCTTTAAAACACAGGAAGTACTTAGTGATAGTGGCTGTCAGTACATTGAATTGGGGTCAGGGGAGGAGATAAAAGTAGAACAGAAAGACTAGTTAGGAGGCTGTGACGATAGTGGTTGTATCGAAGGCGACTGGTAGAGGTGGCGGTGACTGGATTAAAGATGTACTTCGGCAATAAGGCCATGAAGCCAGCAGATCTAATACTGGCACTGTTCAGGGCGAGAAGAGAGGAAAGCAAGGTCTCCGGGTTGACTCTAATTTTTAAGAAATTAAATGAATAATTATATAATTTACTGAGATGAAGTAGATTAGGAAAATGAAAATATTTAGTTGTGGTGATAAGGAGCAGAAATGAAAAGCTTGCTTTCAAACAAGTTATGTTTAACAGGACTGATACATGCTGCTACGGACTGCATGTGTTTCCCTGAAGGGCGGGGCATACAGGCTGAATTGCTAACTCCCAATATGATGGTATTTGGAGGTGGGGCCAATGGGAAGTAATTAGGGTGAGATGAGGCCATAAAGGTGGGATCCTCATGATGGGATAACTGCCCTTATAAGAAGGGAGAACACAGAGTCTGCTCCCATGCTCTGTAGCAACACCAAGAAGTCATATGAAGTCACAGTGAAAAGAAAGCCATCTACAAGCCAGGAAGAAAGCTGTTGTGGTAGGGTCTCCTTCCTAAGGGAAGGAAAACAAACAAACAAACAAACAAACAAAAAACCTGAAGGCAACCAGGTTATACACATATGTGACAACATCCCTCAGGACCTTGTAACATGAAACCACTTAATCAGACTCCATGTTTGTATGTTATCATATATGGGAGACAAAGAAATGGAAAATATATTTTAAAAAACTACACCACATGGCATTCGGGGATCAGTTCTTCCGGTAGGAACCCAACTGAGCAGTGCCGGCAGGAATAAATTGCTTCCTGGAAAGAAAAGCCTCAGGGTCAGGACTCTATGCGAGAATCCATCTACACTTTCACCAGGAACCCAATCAGCCAGCACCTCAATTTTGGACTTCTAGCCTCCTGAGTGGTGAGAAAATAAGTTTCTGCTGCTTAAGCCACCCAGGCTGTGGTATTTATTTCTGGCGGCCCAGCCAGCCTAATAAAGATGTGCAAGTGGAAACACTGGGTAGGCATCTGGAGATTAAAGTCTGAATATCAGAACAAAGATTGGAGACAAAGACATACATTTGGAAATGGGCTTTCAAATGGCATTAGAACCTGTACTACGGGATGGCATTACCTGTTCAGTAAGTTTCTAGGTATGTGAGCAGGACCTAAGACTGGGCCCAGGGATACTCTTGACAGTTTCTATTTATAGGTGTGAAGACAGAGAACTCGGCAGAGGAGAATGAGAAAAAGGAGCCCGTGAGAAAAGAATAAAATCAGAAGAAAATGACAAGCACATGGAAATATTTCTTCAGAAAATAATCCAAGTATTAGAACTGCTAGGTTTTGAATTTTGATGGATGCTGCCTAATTTCCCTGCAAAAAGATCCCACGGTTTATAATTAGACAAAACCCTAGGAGGTGGACCTATGTTTTTGTGGTATGATTGTGTATTCTGAATATGCCTGACATTTTTGTTTTTCAAAAGTTATACCTACATGACACCACTGCTGTGTCTAGGGCAGATCACATCCCATGTATTTTCATTTATACCATTTCTTTCATCACCAGTGTTATATAATCACAGGCATATAAAAATCCTTGTTAAATAAACACATGAAATACTGAGATTTGAATGTATTATGGAATAATTGTTTTTTAATGTTTATTTACTTTGAGAGAGAGAGAAGGGAGAGAATGAGTGCATGAGAGCAGGGAAGGGGCAGGGGCAGGGGCAGAGAGAGAGAGAGAGAGAGAGAGAGAGAGAGAGAGGATCCCAAGCAGACTCTATGCTCAGTGTGAAACCCAATGCAGGGCTCAATCCCACAAACCGTGAGATCATGACCTGAGCAGAAATCAAGAGTTGGACGCTTAACCGACTGAGCCACTCAGGCACCCCAGAATAACTGTCTTTTTAATTCTTCATTTAAAATTTATATTATTTATATTTAGTATACACATGAATCTGCTGTGTGTGCCAGATTACTTGACACAACTCTAATTTTGGTTGTAATAGCTATGATTCTAACACTGGACTTCCTTCCATGTAATGATCTTATAGTGGTGACCTTCTAGTAGGCAGTTTAGTACAAATATCAGATAATGATTTAGATAATGAGGTATCTCACTGTGAAACACCCTTCTATTTCAGAGAAGTATTCTTGGCTTCCCATTCTTGTCTAAGTAAACATATAACATAAAAACCTTGCCAAGAGCTTATGTTTTCACTTTTTACCCATGATCCTGTTGCTAATAATTAGTGAAAAGTAGAGTTTCAGGAACCATTTTGCTTTTAAAATAGTCTGAAATCACACTTGGAGTAGGCTACCCTTCCTGGAAATAAACATTGACCCACAAAGTCCTAGGAGGACATTTCCTTTCGGATACAATGTTGATTACTTCCTTGTTACTTCAAGTATTCACATTCTCTCTTCAGAAATAGTTTTAAAAACATCATACTATTCAGTGTTAATGATAACACCCCAACATTTTTTCCTAGGGGCAGTCTTTTCAAGTTAATTTCCCCTACTTCTCAACATTTACCAAACATCTGGATCTCTTTCAATTAAATTTAAAAGTATTACTTTAGATAAATTAAATTAACATCACATTTTGGTTGATTACTTCCTAACAATCCTTTTTGACATTCAAGACATTAATAAATGCTGAAATGTGAGCTAAAATTATTTGATATTTGGCTTTTGAATACTATTTCACTTGTGTTATTAAAATTAATGACATCTTCTAATTGTATATTCCACCTATGCCCTGGATATTATAAATTTTAATCTTCTCTATATGGCTTCAAAAACTCAGGAGCTTTCTGGGTTAAGTTGAAATTGGCCCTGGACATGGAGGGCAAGGAGAGAGATTGGTATGTGGCAGATTTGGCAAGTAAAGAAACTTCTGCATGAGACTTATTATGGGTGCCCACAAGATGAGTTAATCTCTGCATCTGCCTGACAGAATCTTAAAAATTTGTGTAGAGGCCTTAACAGTGTTCAGTCACATACTCTGTCTAATGGTCTCAACAACACTTTACTTTCTCAAGGTTTTGTCCTTGAAACAACTCCTAGTGTGAGAATGGTGGGCAGAATGCACACTCCATGGACAGGAAAGAGGATGAGGAACTTCTGATTGCCAGGGTCCAGCTCAGGGGTCAATAGGGGATCACAGACTTTTGATAAACTCCTCCAACACTTTAAGTTCTCCATCCATCATTTATTTTCTTTTCTCTTTCTAATGATTCCCATCTCATCTATGCACATGCTCAAATCTCTATATAAAAAAATAATAATAATAATCCCACAAACGTCCCTTGGCTCTGTGCTTTCTATTTGGTGATTTATTCTCCTTGTTGCTGGACTTGTAAACCTCTTGAAGTATGGTTTCATCATAATCTAAACTTCATTGATTATTTACACTACCAGAAATACCCATGCCTATTCATTAAAAGCATTCTTGCCAAAAATAAGTGGAATTATTTTTAGGTAAGTGACCTGAAAACCACCGACATCCCAACATGACAAGTATATTTTAGCATATGGCAAATGCTGGCCACCACATGTTTCATCTAACCCAGAGGGCCAGCTCTGGCTATAGTTAATCTCTACCAATCTAGTACTATGGTCATGGAAATTTCCAAAGAGAAAGATCTATTAGTGAGTGTTTTCTATGTGGTAATATTATACTAATCAAGAGAAGAAACCAAGGATCAAAAAAAGCAGAAGTTACAGAACTTACTGAGTATATGGTACACTTCAGGTGTAATCAATCATGCTTGTAACTAGCATCCTACTTTGTGGATAATTCCACAGTCCCAAGCTATGTCCTAATGTTGATTTCTTTGGTACTTTGCACTAAGTATGCACTGGTTCAGGAGTGGATACACAAGTCCTGTATTTCTCTACTGGGTATCTGTGCACAAACCGGGGCCTCACTTTCTCTCAGCAGACTAGCCATACCACGTACATGAGATGTACATATTTTAAGAAGAATTTCACATTGTTCAAATAGCACATCCCTTATATTCGAGGTAAGATAGATCCTTTTATGGAGTAATGACTTAAATGTTCACAGAGCAAGCAGTATGGAAAAAAAAAAAAAACATAACCCTTAAGTGGAAAAAAAAAACAAAACCTAGAACATACTGAAGATTTAAGTTATCCCTTAATACCAGAGCTATAATATGATAAAGTGATACAATCCTGAATGAAACTAACTTTACAAAAAACAGTAAATACAGGGCCTGTTTTCAACAGTTTAACAAATGCTTATTAAATTAAGTGATAATTAATAGTTGAATAAATAAATTCTTAAAACATTAACCAGCAGCTCACAAAAAATAGAAAACTACTATAAGAAGTTCATCTGTTATTCAATTTTACAAGAGTCATAACTTTCTCTTAGTCTTTTCTAAAAATGTTACTTACCACATATTATTAGTCATCTTATCATGTGATGCTTTAAAATAACTTTGACTAACCACTATGGACATTCAACACGGGCAGCAATATTCACATTCACACACAAATGAATGTTCACATTCACACACACACACACACACACACACACACACACACACACACTTCTTTTTAAAGTTTTGTAATGACAGATCACCCTTTCAGCATAGTAATTCAGGGGGAAAAAAAGCAATTACCTTAAAGTCAAAAGTTAAAATGCTTTCAAAAGCTGTAAGAGTGTAAATTGCTCAATTATCAAGTGTTAGTAAAGGGAAAGTTCTCAGGAAAATCATAAATCTTCATTCCTTAATTAATTTTATTTGTCTTGATATGAATTGACCCCTTGTAAAAGTAAAACTCAATATTTGTTAAACAGGAAAGAGCAAATAATTTCCACCTGTCGTTAGATATAAATGGAATCATGAATTGGTGCAAAATGCTATCTATTGATGTGGTAATACTGACAGGGTGGTACAGGACATAATTACTTTAGAAATAGCTTTGTTAAGAGACTAAAGAAATGATATCTTATCTTAAATGAGACTTCCATAATCACACTTCCTCTTTGGAAGTATGAAGACGTTTATAAAAGTCTATTAGTAAGTCATCATATTACACAGGCCTTAGATTTGATATTTTTTTACGTGAAAACATGGCTCACTTCTGAAGAGAACCATCACTGTATGTATTTTCCTATCACAGTTGTTAGATGTAATGATCTGACATCTAAATGGCACAGGTGTGAAAACACAGTAATATTGCACATCTCATGTAAGAACAGTTTCAGCAGACTATTTGCAGTACTATTTCATCAGCGAGAGTGATTTGATGTTCATCACAATCATTCGAAGAGGTAAGAGTGACAGACATTCTTATTAACCACAAAATGATAAAAGATTGATTTCAATCAATATCACAGCCTAGTACATGAAATACGTTCTGCCAAAATACCAGATGCAAAAGATTCTAAATCCAAGGAGATCAGTGTGTGCTCCATCCTCAAAGGATGCAGTCATACTGAGGTGAAAAATGTCACGTGAAGCATGAACTGGGATCTTTTCCCATAAACTAAGCACTGCTTTTGCTGTGATAAGATCTTAATATACATTATCCCACATGTAAAACAGAGGATGCTTCCCTCCCATTATAATTCGGCTCTCTCTCTTTACGGGAATTATCTAAAATGATCACATCACTAAGCAGATCAGTGGAAAGAATCAGGTCCAGTAGGGGAAAAAAGCATTCTTGGCTTGAAAACTCCCCCCTAGTGCTAGAAAACGGTACACAGCAGTCAAAGTTAAGAATCCAGAAACTGGAGATTTGCTGAACATAACGGAAAAGAAGATGTGATTTTTTTTTTTTTTAATGAGAAGGCGGTTAATAACGGCAGAGTTAAACCTAGAAGTTAGTCTTCAAAATACAAGCCATTAATAAAGGAGAAAATATATTCTGGAATTGATTTTCAAGTACATGGAAGACCTCTTTTTGATACAGCAGTTTCTATAGCAGGTGGAGGCAATGTCCCCAGATCTCGTCACTGAACGAGCGGATGTGCCCCTTAGTTAAATTACTTAAGTGGAACCTTCTACTTTGTGTGTGGCTAAGCTCGCAGCATTCCAAAACAATTTGTCAATCAACTGCTTATGGCTTGGGAAGAGTAAACATTTACCTTTCAATTCTGAAGAGACCTTCTGCTGGAATAATGGAAATATTTGTAAGAAAAACCTACTCAGGTAATTGTCTTCCTAGAAATAATAATGAAGATGTATAAATTAAAGGGATTCTCAAATTGATTTTGATAATTGAATGAATAAATGATGCCACTGAATGAGGAGGTTCAATATTTCTGGACAGCCATGCACCTGGGTTTTAGAAATCTTGAAACCAGTCAGGTATGCTGAAAAGACCAAGCAAACTAATACCTGCTTGGCATGGTTGGATTTCCACGTTTTGGTCATGTAGAGTGTAATTTAAAACTGTAAACACGTTTTCATAACCTGCTCTATTACATTTTTCCCCCTCAGTATGTAAGGTGATTTTCTAGCTAAGCAGTTTGAGAATGAGCTTCAAAATACCGGATGAGAAATTGAGAATCATGAAATGGTCACAGAATCACCCAAAAGTATGTCAGTTCTCTCTCCAGAGAGTGCAGAGAAATGTCTATAAGAGACATCAAGTACTATGAACTATAGAGGTGCTGAAGCCGCTGTGATTTCCATGTGCAAAGAATGATGTTTAAGAGGGAGAAAATATTTATAAACTACAGAATGCCTCTTTGGAAAAATGATTTGCTAGCATGACCTTCTACTGCAAATAGTTCTTTCTTTTTGAATGTACCACCAAATGTTTAATACCTTTAAGATAATTTTTGAAATGCATATTATATAACGCACAGCAGATCTGGTAATCTGTATCTCCTCCACTTGTCCCAAATTAGTTTTGTTGTAGGAAACTCAGCTGTATACTGAGAGACTAGCTATTAAAGCATTGCATTGCTTTACAGTTTCTTTAGTGAAGAATGAAGTTTTTAAATATATGTGTCTTAGTGTCAATGGAGAAGGATGTAGACATGTTAATGTATTTTAACAAAAATCAGGAGAGATGGGTATTTTCAGAATTTTTTGAAAATGAAGCATTATTTTATCGTAAAAAAACAGATCAAGAAAGCCATTTATAAAATAACCAGTTGAACACCTCCCTAAACATAATTATTTTCATTTGAAAATTCAACCACGCTAAGCAAGATACAGGAGTGGTTAAAACATTTCTTTCCCTCCCCTTTTAATTCAACCTCTCGCTCTCAAGACTAGAGACTTGTTTAGAACTTACTGAAGTTTCCCAAAGCAAAACCACGCACCAGTTCCTAATTCAGATGCCAGGTCTGTGTGCAGCCTCGTTCAGCTTCTGACGACGCCAGGCAACACTTTATTAATCATGTATGAATTTCTGTGCGTATATCCTGAAGCGATCACACACGATGCAATCCCAATAAAAAAGAAAAAGAAAAAAAGGAGCCTTACCTGATGGCAGAAAAGGCAGCTGCAGGAACAGAATCAGAAGCAGCAGCAGCAGGATGCAATAAACCAGCCTTGCACCGAAGGTGAGACCCTTTTCTCCTCTCCCTCTCCTTTCTCCCTCTCCCTCTCTCTCTCTTTTTTTTTTTTTTTTCTCCTAAAATCACTGTAGCAACAAACTGCCTTGCATTTCGTCCTCTCTCATTCACAGAAGATCCTCCAAGCCGGGCAGCCAGCAGACACCACTTTCTTCCTGGAAGCGGTCTGCCTCTCTTCTCAGAAACGCCTGGACCCCTCTCTGTGGCTCCCTCCACGTTTACCCTTTGGATCAATAATGCTCGCGGAGCGGCTGGAGCTCAACTGCAGCGGCGAGCGGCCAGCCAATGGGGGCCCAGGATTCCCTCCCAGTCATCTCCCCGCCCTCAAAACAAAACACAGCGTGCCTTTGACACATCACTGAGTTGTGAAAAGTAATTGAATCTTGTATTCGAAACGTATCTTGTTTGTTCTTTTTCCCCCCTAGCGTTCATTGTACAGTGCTGTGAATGAATGGAAGGACTCCATAGTTCTCAGGACACTCATTAGAGGAGCTTAGTGGAGGGGGAAGCGTGGGCGCGGGCAAAGTGACAGCACCTGGTTTCCTTTGCACCTGGAGCTTTGCTATTAAAAGGCTTTGAGGACTGTTGAAAATCAGGGAATTGGGAGGCAAAGGCTGGAGTCCTGCTTCTCACTCCGCTAAGTAGCTTGATTGTTTTTATCTTGTGGAACCCGAGGATAAAGTCCATTTCGCCTGGAAGCCATCTCCTTCTCGGAACGTGGTCTGAACAAGAATCAGTTGCTCGTTGGTGACAACCTTAGCCAAGAAATTTCTACTAATCCATTTACCTGCTTCTGTGCTGGCTGAACCTGGTCCGGTTTTTATGAGGAGCTAAAATCTGTTCAGGTTATATGTTGGGCTTGTGTCTTTAATTTTGCATGTTTATGTCTTGTAAGATTTCTTTAATTAACATTAATTTGTGTTAGGAAATCTCTTAGTGATTACTTGCAACGGTAGAGGATCTTACAAGGATTTTTAAAATCCTATAATGAAAAGGAGCGCTATTGGAAACAATACTACTACATCCGTCCAAATTCCATGATAATCGTTCTTTACATTTTTGTTGATTCACAACTTCAGGAGTTCCTGTGGATGAAATTTGAAACTAACCGTATACACTGAGGGCAAGGAGGGACCAAAGCAAGAGTCTGGCTGCTCTGGATTGATAGGCGGCAGTGTTAATAAGAGAACTTAAATACAAGGGTTGCCTTAGGTGGCCACAGACTAGTAGATCTCAGTACCTGCTCTCCTAGAATCTTAGACGTTTATGTGAAGGTGTTGATGGGGTTCAGCTATGTATACAGTCCAGATGCTCTCAGTAACACATAACTGTCTCAAGCTCTTGAAGTGGCTCCTAGTATGGGAACAGTGCACCTAATGTACATTCCAAGGACGGGGGAGGCAGTGAGGAGCCTCTGATTGCCTGCCTCTGGCTTCCTGGTCAACTGGAGGTCACGTCCTCCTATTGACCTCTTCCAACAATTTCACTATCGAAGTACTAAGCACTGACATTAAGTTCACGGGAATCATTTATTTTCTCTCCAAGAATCTGTCACTTTATCATTTATGAGTCAAGAATGCAGCAATATTTGGGATAATCATTTAATCTAAGTATCTCAAAAGCCTCAAGAGCACAGCATCTCTGCTGTTTTAAACATATGTATAAATACAAGGAGGCTTGGTAGCTCAAACAGCTGCACAAATAGAATGTCTCTTCAATGTAATTGTTGAATGAGAATAAAATTAATGTGTCTTTCTGAAATCTCTTTGTTCCACTGAAGTAATACAAATGGGTTGATGCATTTGGTGTAGCCAAGCTTTGTGTGTCGTGACAAGTTGAAATAGCTTGGGGAGACTTTACAAACAAAACAATTTTGTTACCTGTCCATCATGTGAAGGAGCCATGGAAAAGTGCGATATTTACAGCACTGTATGCTGTGTTGCTATAAAAAGGTGAAAGCTAACTTTATTGTAACTCACTCATGTAACCAGTAAAATTTTATTCAGGACATTCTCTGGTTAACAGTAGTCACCTGGCTTTTGTGAAGAAAGGAATGCACTAAGGAAATGATCATTATAAATGTTTGTTTTATTTCTTTTTTTTTTTTTTATTTTTAATGTTGATTTATTTTTGAGAGAGACAGAGACAGAGTGTGAGCAGGGGAGGGGCAGAGAGAAAGGGAAGGGGAATCCGGAGCAGGCTCCAGGCTCCAAGGCTCTGGGTAAGCTGTCAGCACAGAGCCCTGCCACGGGGCTTGATATAGGAAATCACAAACAGTGAGGTCATGACCTGAGCCGAAGTCTGACTCGTAACTGACTGAGCCACCCAGGCACCCCTGTTTTATTTCTTAATTGCATAATAACAAAGGGGGACCTGGGTGGCTCAGTAGATTCAGGTCATGAGCTCGCTGTTCATGAGTTCAAGCCCCACATCTGGCTCTGTGCCGAAAGCTCAGATCCTGGAGCCTGTTTCAGATTCTGTCTCCCTCTCTCCCCTCTTCCCCACTCGTGTTCTGTCTCTCTCTCAAAAATACATAAACATTAAAAAATATATATAATAACATGTATTCATGTATTTGAATTCATTTGTTGATCACAAATAACAAGTGACTGAATATAGATTATTCTCTTTGTTCTGCAGCTCAATGGTTTTCAGTGTGTTATTCCCAGACCACTAGCACAGGTATCACCTGGGAACTTGATGAAACGGCAAATTCTCAAGCCCTTTACTATCCTATTGAATTGGAAACTCTAAAAGTGGTATCCAGAAATCTATGTTTTAACATCCTTTCAGATGACTCCAATGCACACTCAACTCTGGGGGTTGTTGTTCGAAGGAAGGTATGTGCAAACTACTGCAGAAGACCAGCACATATTTTTGTATCAATAAATCAATAAATTATTTATTTATCAATAAATCGATAAATCAATAAATCAATAAATCGTTTTCTGAGTTTGACCCCAGCATTGGGCTCTGCACTGTCAGCATGAGGCCTGCTTGGGATTCTCTCTCTCTCTCTGTCTTTCTCTCCCTCTCTCTCTGCCCCTCCCCTACTTGGGCTGTCTCTGTCTCTCTCAAAAGAAATAAAAAGAAGGAAAGAAAGAAAGAAAGAAAGAAAGAAAGAAAGAAAGAAAGAAAGAAA